>NW_015505249.1:191405-231269 GCF_001515645.1 Sinocyclocheilus grahami | reverse complement strand
CAGGTAAAAGGTTATCAGTAGTTCAAGAGTATAAATATCTAGGTATAATACTTGATTCACAACTTACATTTAAAAAACAAGTTAAAATAGTTGGGAATAAAATAAAATTTAATTTGGCAAATTTTAGATATATTAGGAATAATTTAACCACTGAGGCCTCAAAGTTATACATTAATTCTATGATTTTTTCACATATGAATTACTGTCTCACCAGTTGGACACAGACAGGTGGGACTATTTTGCAATCCATAGAAAGACTCTATAAGCAGGCTTTGAAAATATTGGATAAAAGGTCTAATTCATATCATCATTGTGAAATTTTAACTAAATATGGGTTTTTAAGTTGGGAAAATATGATTAAATTTGCAGATATTTTACTTGTGTTAAAAATTTTGCATGGTTTGGCTCCGCTCCCACAATCGGGAAAAGGGTGGTTATTGGATAGTCAAATATGTCTTCATAATTTGAAGTAGTATTTTTTTTTATTATTATTTTTTTTATTGTATTCTGGTTTTTGTAATATGTTTGTTTCTGCTTTGTGTATTTGTGAATTATGGTTCTTACCATCAACCTGCCAGGGACTGCAGATAAAAATTAGCCTGAATGACTAAATCTGGCACATTTACATAGTAGACTTGTTTACTCATGTTAATTAATGTGGATTGTCCCTTTTAAATAAAATAAAAACAAACAAACAAAAACTGAATCTTCAGCATTGTTGCTTCAGTCTTGAAAGTGACGTGACGTGACATGTGACGTAACCCATACTTGGAATTAGTACTCTGCATTTATCCCATCCTAAGTGCACACACAGCAGTGAACACACACACACACACCGTGAACACACACCCGCAGTGGGCAGCCATTTTTGCAGCAGCGCCCGGGGAGCAGTTGGGGGTTCGGTGCCTTGCTCAAGGGCACCTCAGTCGTGATATTGAAAGTGGGAGAGGGCGCTGTACATCCACTCCCCCACACACAATCCCTGCCAGTACAAGCCTCGAACCCACAACCGTTGGGTTACAAGACCAACTTTCTAACCATTAGGCCACAACTTCCCCTTCAGCGTCACATTGCTGATTTTCTGCTCAAGAACTGTTGTCGGAAGTTTATGTATTTGAAATATATATTTTGAGCAACAATGTAAAAGTCGTTACTGTCAATTTCTATCTATTTAATGCAATTATTGCATGAAATTATATATATATATATATATATATATACATATATACCATGCACTAAGCTCCATCAAATAATTATAATAAATAATTTTATGTAATTTATATAATTATATAATCAAAAATGAGTAAATCTCATAATTTTATTTTTGCAATATTAACAATATCAGTAGACAAAGGCAATATTATGAACACTACAAGTAAATGTTGCAACTGACTTAAACCAACTGCAAGCATGTTTTCAAAAAACTGTTTCTAAGCCTATCACTGATGAAGTTATTGGCTGTTGGTTGCATAGGCCCGCCTATTTGACAGCTCGACCAATCACCAAACAGCAAAGAGAAGCTGGGCTTCTAAGAGAAAAAAATACATTCAACGATGTAAAAGTCGTTACTGTCAATTTCTATCTATTTAATGCAATTATTGCATGAAATTATATATATATATATATATATATATATATATATATATATATATATATATCACACACACAGCTCTATCAAAAATATATAAATATATATATATATATATACATATATACCATGCACTAAGCTCCATCAAATAATTATAATAAATAATTTTATGTAATTTATATAATATAATTCTCAAAAATGAGTAAATCTCATAATTTTATTTTTGCAATATTAACAATATCAGTAGACAAAGGCAATATTATGAACACTACAAGTAAATGTTGCAACTGACTTAAACCAACTGCAAGCATGTTTTCAAAAAACTGTTTCTAAGCCTATCACTGATGAAGTTATTGGCTGTTGGTTGCATAGGCCCGCCTATTTGACAGCTCGACCAATCACCAAACAGCAAAGAGAAGCTGGGCTTCTAAGAGAAAAAAATACATTAATTAAAAATCCCACAATAACAATCAGATAATTTTCCCCATAACAGCGCTTATGAGGCGCTCTTAGACAAAGACAAATTAATTGCTGCCCAATAAACATTGAGTTTTGCACCACTGAAATGAATGGAGCAAGTATCTGTCATAGGCTCCCATTTAAGCTGAACCTGACACCTAAAATGAGTTTGGTACTCATTTTAGGCCAGCTCAGAAATACTAATGCTTCAGGATAAGTGCAGAGGAAGGCATGACAATAACACTGGGCTGGCTAAACACTTTCTGTATGTGTACTTCAATCTTCAGTTGCGTGCCTGCCCATAGTTCTACATGTGTTGTGCAGCTTTATGATGGTATGCATGTTTAACTACACATGTGTGTGTTTCAACCATTGGTCCAGGATCTTAAAAGATCCCTTCATATTAATTTAAAAAAATTCCATCAAATTGTCAATCAAATATAATTTCCCATGAAGCAGGATGTGATAAAACAGAAAGAGGTTCTTTTTGGGTTCTGTATATGTTAAAAGCAGCAGATGGCCTCCAGGCAATGCAGAAGTGCAGTAACAGGAATCATCTGCAGCGGAAATAACTCACTCTCATCCTCACACTCCCACTCCTGCGGCCTTTCTGCCTCTCTTATCACAGATGATTTGATTCTCTGATTATTAATCCACTGTCCAGGGAAATTAAAGGTGTCATATGATGCTGCTAAAAAGTAATGAAATGTGTTTATGCGGTTTAAGGTTCAAAAAACACATTATTTTCCACATACTGTACATTATTGTTTCTCCTCTATGCCCCGCCTTTCTGAAACGCATAGATTTTTACAAAGCTCATTGGTCTGAAAAGCGAGGTGTGCTCTGATTGGCCAGCTATCCAGTGCGTTGTGATTGGCCGAATACCTCAAGCGTGTGACAGAAATGTTACGCCGCTTACCATATTGTGATGCCCTGTCCGGCCGGAGCATAACATAAAACCATGTCTGCATTTGTGATCGGAGAAATGTCAAACAACAAGTGCTACTCTACACTTCCCAAAAAACTCACGTTTGAATCATCAGTGGCAAATTCTTTAAATATAAAAAAACTTACTTACAGTCTGTGAGTCAGAACAGCCGGCATTGTAGTCTACTCTACCAGGATCAGGAAACAGTCCTCCATAAAATACGCTGGACACATCTGAATATTTGGGTTAAACTGTTCTGGAACAGTGTTGTAAATACAACTTAACCACTGATTTCTAGTCATGTCCTCTTTTCAAAGGCCAAACAAAGTAGTTTCGCTTTCACAACGAAAAAGCATCACACACCGCGGCCTTGAGTGAGCGGAGGCTGGAGGCCTAGAGTGAGCCGCGGCCTAGAGTATGCAGAGGCCGGCTTGAGTGAGCACATATGACCCCTTTAAGTAATGTTGCTACAAAATTCAAATTTATAATAATTATCAACAAAATTACAATATAACCTGGCTTGCCATTTAGGACACTTCAGTTGTAGCTTTTATGAATGTTTCATCGATTTAATTCTCTTAGCTTTGCTGCTATCTTATAGAAATATAATTGCAAGTTCCAACTCAAGGAGTCACACTATTTGATCCCAATCTATCAGAATCATGATTTTGGACCTAACTTTACACAAAAAAAAAAAGGCCATTCAAATCTTCTGGGAATAACGAATTAAGATCTCTCTAAAAGACATCCTTTTAAAGTCATGCAATGGATCAAAGTCTTAAAATCTTGATTTACCATCTCACTTTCTGTAACCATAGGTCTTGTAATCAGACTTATAATCAAGTTTGCACATTCTATTATAACTCTGTCTTTTTTGTTCTTTGGATGCTGTTTGTGACCTACTGTATACAGTATGACCTAATTCTAATTGATTATGATTACAGGTGATGTAGTTTATGGAGAAGCATTTAAAAAATAAACAGTTTGTATCTCTTTGGTGAAGGAATGTGTGAGAGAAATTATGTTGAATAAATTATTGTAATTACAGATAATTTTTTGTTTTAAAATGTATGAAGACACGATTATAATTTAATTACATTTTATTTTATTTTAAAATGTAAGAAAGTCTCTTTCCATTGTTCTTATGCTAGATTTGTGGGTCCAACAAGACATGTTCGGAGCAGATCTGTGTTCTTGGCTCCCATTTACTAATTAATACAACATTTACACCGATTTCACCACTAACCCATTTAAAGGTATAGTTCACCCAAAAATGAAAAAAAAATCTGTCATTAATTACTAACCCTCATGTCTTTCCAAATCCGCAAGACCTTTGTTCATCTTTAGAACACAAATTAAGATATTTTTGATGAAAGTCGAGGACTGACATGAAAGAGAAGAAATTGTTGAATAAAGTCGTTATTTTAGTTTTCTTTGCGCACAAAAAGTATTCTCGTAGCTTCGTAAAATTAAGGTTGAACCAGTGATATCCTTATACCTTTCTGGGCCTTGAAAGTTGTAGGTAAGGTAGTTACATGCTGCTTATGCAGGGTCAGAAAGCTCTCGGATTTCATCAAAAATACAGAGATAATATGTCGTGGCCACGTCATATTAACTCGTGGGAACGTGATAATGTGTTGTGGCCACAAAATCATTTTGTCGTGGTAACAACATCCTTATGTCATGGCTTTGAGATGCTATGTTGAGAAAATGACATATTTTTCCTTGAGCCCTTTGTTGCCATGCAGGGCTGCCAGCTGAGGAGTGTTTCTTTTGTGTTTACAGGGCACAACCTCTATCTCTGGGGACAACAGCTGGCACACAGGAGGGAAAATGGCCAGTGTCCAGACACACACACACACACACACACACAATTTATCTTGTTTAGCGAACATTTTGATTTTGATTAATGATATAAAGTGTCATTTTATGTAAGTTATTACTCATATTTTTTGGTGTCAGCTACATATAGCAAAGCCAATGTGCATAGTGTGCATTAACAGCCAGTGACATTTTACATGTTTGTGCATTTGGCAATCGCTCCACAAGCCTGTGTTCAGTTTGAGGGAGAGATAGAGAATGATGTGTGGCGCTTAAAAGAGGGTATGCGTTGATCTACGGCGTTAAAGAGCTCTTTGTTCCCGGTAACAAAGAGCAGAGCGTGACATGAGCTAATTAATCACATAACCTTTAACAAGCCACGGCCTGAGCAAGATTGAAGGAGTGAGATAATGAGTGAGAAATGAAGGACATGGGAATGTGATGGAGAGATAAAAGGAAAGTCTGTGAGGGGGAAAGGGATACAAAAGGAAAGTGTACAGAGACACAGTGAAGAAAGTGACAGTACAAGCTGCATGTTGCCCAGGGAACCCAGTATACATTAAACAAACAGTTAATAAAACCCATTAAACAGACGATAAACAGTTAATGACCAGCTCATTAATTGGTGAAGATAAAGACGTTATTTTCTTTGAATTTTTGCTCTCTTTGTGTGTGTATATGTGTGAGCAGTTTCAAGCTGACTGGCACAAGTTGCAAGTGGATGTTTCAGTTGTTTTCAATGCAGAAACATGCTGAAATGACTATAACATTGTTTTATTTTTTGCAAATGAATTGGGCAAGCTTTGAAATGGGTGAAGTTTTTTTTTTTATAAAAAAAATAATAATAAAGACAATAAATGGGACTTTTGTGATCTGATCTATCTATCTATCTATCTATCTATCATGTCCATACTACAAATCTTGTGGGATGAAATACAGCCTGAAGTTTAATACTTTTAAATCAGGCCATTTAACATAAAACTGCACTTCACATAGGTAACAGCTTTGCCTATATAATCTATATTTCCTCCATAGTCGTATTTGTCCAGGCACATTAATGGTTTGGCTCGTTCTGCAGAGTAATGTGGGGTTAGTTCGGATTTGAATTAGTGCTGCTGGACCACCAAGTTTAACATATGTCTGTTTCTGATCTAACCTGAGGTTATGGAGTTTGGTTTTAATTGTAATTCCTTGCTACAGATTTTACAGTGAGGCCCTGCATCCCACAACAAACCTGGACCAGAAAAATATAAACAAACAAACAGCCACTCACATCCCATCCCATCTCTCACCGCATTGGATCTGGGGGTTTCATGGATGAGCTCAAAAGGAGCAGCCAGACATACACTGTGCCACCATACACTGGTGTCGTTCCTTCATCAGCTAATGGATGGCCGGCTGGAGGTGCTGACTGTGAGTAATGATGATAGTGCAGCTGAACTGTACTGGTTGGTGTGGCAATCTAAAAGGTTAATTGAGTCTCATTTTATGACTCTGTACGGAGTAAAAATTTAATATATTAAATGGATGCCAGTTTCCCTGGAGGTCTGAAAAGGTGGCGTATTACTGACAGAAGGGAGGGGCTAATATTCAGTTTCAATAAAGAGGCGGGGCCAAGACTACTAGGTACATGTACATGTGACAACTGACAATACATTTGATAATCATTTTGAACAGTACATTTATTCAAAATCTTTTTAATAATATATACTTATTTACATATTTTTTAAATAAAAAATACATTTAAATAAAAATAATGAATTTTATTTAAGTGTGTCAGTGCGATCTTAAAAATGAAATAAAAATGTGGTTTCATTTGAGAAACTCATTATTCTGTTTTATTTTATTTATTATTTTAAATAATTTTTTGTGGTTAAAGTACAAGCGCTTTTTGGGGCCATTTTCTTAAAGGGGTCATATGATGCAATTTAAATTTTTCCTTTCTCTTTGGAGTGTTACAAGCTCTTGGTGCATAAAGAAGAACTGTAAAGCTGCAAAGACTAAAGTCTGAAATCCAAAGAGATATTCTTTATAAAAGTTAAGAGTCAGCCACGCCTACCTAAAACGGCTCATTCTAACACGCCCCCACATGTCTACGTCACGATGTGAGAAGATTTGCATAACGCCGCCCAAATGTTCACGCAAAGAAAGAAGGCATAACTTTTATTCTCGCTGTAGAATTGTTGTGAATGCAAAACTACTTTGTTTGGCCTTCCAAAAGAGGATGATATTTGCTTTGTCATGCCTAGAGCTGATCTGTGCTGGTCGCTGAGGAAATACATCAACTTCGCGCTGTGGATTGCCGGTTCGGCTTTCACCGTGGACGAAGCGGAGTCCAGCCCGGGGTCGCCACTGTCTTCTTATTTACTTTAGTTGCTCACCACACATGTCCAAATGTCTGCCCCAGGATGACATCTTTGTAATGGCACTCATACTTACTGTCTATTAATGATAAATTCTCCCTGAGACAGTAGTGACCCACAACAATGACATATCAGGGAGAGATATCATCTCCATGCACTGTCTGCAGCATGTGTGTGTTTTGCATTCATCTGTGTGTGAGAGAGGTTTGTCCATGTGCAGATCTTTCCTCGCCTCCAGCTCCAGTCGGATAATGAAAGACTCCGTTGTTTTGTTTCTGAGTCTCTCTTATCTCCTTCTGAAGGACAGTATGAGTGTTTGAGCTGCGACACAGATTTTTACAGAAAAGTATTTGCTGTTGACTGAATAGCCAAGGTCAGCTGAGAGCTGAAAAACCTTCAGATACCTCTTAAAAATATACACACATTCTCTCCCACTGGAGACTTGAAGTACTGAGAGAAACACTACTAATTTATTTTTTTTATTTTTATTTTTTTCCCCCTTTAAGCACAGTCATTGTTATTCCATGGATATCCTGCTATTTTTCAGATTTCTCTCCTGGGACAAGTCCAAATACAATCTTCCACTGCCATGCTTAAAAACACAATTCAAAGAGCATGGCCTCCTTAAGTTTCTTAATTTAGTGCTGATATTCATAATTTGCTCCAGAGTCAAAGAGAACGTGAGAAAGAAGAGAGTTACTTTCATATTCCCATGAAGGCAAAGAATCGTCCTGGAAATTGCAATTGTTTACTTATTTTGACGATTCTCCCATTTAAGGGCATCCATGAAGAATTGCTGTTATCCTGACATCAAGATCAGCTCCGAAGTAAAGCTCCTCATTTCCTTGTGTTTGGCTTGGATTGTGCACATTAAAACACTGAGGATGTTTTCACTCCGAATGAGGAATTCTCTTTAAGATAAATACAGCATCTTCTGCACTAAATATACTATATATATATATATATATATGTTTTGTTTTTTGTTTTTTTTTCTCTGAGGAATTATGATAAAACATGAGGGTGAGTAAATTATTTATTTATTTATTTGACTTTTCTTTTTTTTTAAGTCTGAGCACTTTTATAAATGGTCTCCATTTGATTTACTTTAAGCAAATACATTTCAAGCCTATCAAACATAAAAAAACACTGCAGTGTTATTTTAGTAGTATTTATAGGCATTACAGTAATTATTAATATTTTAAATTAGCTTTTATTTTTCAGACCTGCAAATAGGTGAAACATTTCTTAAATTAGCATTTGAAATCCTTTAGAAAAATTCTGATATTAGAATAGAAATGCAATGTCTCTCCCTGACGGCAGAAGGCGCTTTCACCTGTAGGCCTACACAAAACTAGCTCTGCACTTATCTACATTATTTTTATTGTTAGAGCGGGCGCGGCCATTTTGAAAATGCCAGGCTTTCGAATATCCTCTTCCAGCTGTTTTTAGTTGTACAAAACAGTTCTTTATGCTGCTTGATGCTGGTATTGTTTTAATGTTTCTCGTATTTATAAAAAACACTGGTTTGTAGAGCATAGTTTTACCCTTTTACTGCAACTTGCTATTCTCGTTGTTATTTAAAAAAAAAAAAAAAAAAGTGACGTGACATGTGGCGACCCATACTTGGAATTAGTGCTCTGCATTTAACCCATCCAAAGTGCACACACACACAGCAGTGAACACACACACACCGTGAACACACACCTGGAGCAGTGGGCAGCCATTTATGCTGCGGCGCCGGGGAGCAGTAGGGGGTTTGGTGCCTTGCTCAAGGGCACCTCAGTCGTGGTATTGAAGGTGGGAGAGAGCGCTGTACATTCACTCCCCCCACCTACAATCCCTGCCAGTACGAAACTCGAACCCACAACCTTTGGGTTACAAGTCCGACTCTCTAACAATTAGGCCACGACTCCCCCCAGTCGTACATTAGTCTCGCACATTCACAGAATAGCTTGCTTTCGCTTTGCAAGATGAGGTAGATAAACACTACTTATTACACTCTAAAAAATGCTGGGTTAAATACAACCCAGTGCTGGGTAAAATAGGGACAAACCCAGCAATTGGGTTGTTTTGGCCCAGCGGTTGGGTTACTACCCAGAAGGTTGGGTTAAACATTTAACCCAACCGCTAGGTCAAAACAATCCAGTTGCTGGTTTTGTCCATATTTCACCCAGCACTGGGCTGTATTTAACTAGGGATGCACCGATACTGGTATCGGTATCGGGCCCGATACTGGTCTCCTGTACTTGTACTGGTTAAAATGCCCCGATACCAAACGCCGATACCACACAGCATGTGATGAGTGCCATATTCAAACAAAGAAACGCCAATAACAGACAGCAGAAAGGAGTTAAGGATGTCTACTACGAAGTATATGTTTGCAATGAATATAATGTTAAACTTTCAGTATTAACGCCTGTATAGCTGATGTGCGCGAGCTGATAAACAAATCACGCTGAGTGGATTGAGTGCGCGGCTGCGCAGATGCGCGAGCTTGTCGAGTGAATATGTCTTTCTCACAGACATCACTGGAAAGTTTGTAGGGGGAGAGAGCGCGTTACATTCCCCCCCCCCACCTACAATCCCTGCCAGTACGAGACTCAAACCCACAACCTTTGGGTTACAAGTCCGACTCTCTAACAATTAGGCCACGACTCCCCCCAGTCGTACATTAGTCTCGCACATTCACAGAATAGCTTGCTTTCTGCTTTGCAAGATGAGGTAGATAAACACTACTTATTACACTCTAAAAAATGCTGGGTTAAATACAACCCAGTGCTGGGTAAAATAGGGACAAACCCAGCAATTGGGTTGTTTTGGCCCAGCGGTTGGGTTACTACCCAGAAGGTTGGGTTAAACATTTAACCCAACCGCTAGGTCAAAACAACCCAGTTGCTGGGTTTGTCCCTATTTTACCCAGCGCTGGGTTGTATTTAACCCAGCATTTTTTAGAGTGTAGGCATCTTACGAAGGTAAGTTTAAGTTTTTAATCTAATATTTCTATTTGATTTGATTTCAGCCTTATTTAAATTAATGAAAAATTATTGAATAGTTTTAGTTACCAATAACAACATCAGTATTGAAATGAATATGGGTGCAACTTCAGTCTTAGTTGAGGATGAACCATAAACAAGAATCACAAATGTAATTTATCAGTCGTGTCCTTGACCGCAGCAGTTAACCTCAGGAAGCCCTAGAGGGATTGTTGCTTTTGGCCATTAAATTATAACATATGACACTTCTGTGTCTGTATGTCGAGGCACAGTTGGAGGACTATAGCTAACTAACCCCTGCTACCCCAACCCAAATACCACAGGATGAGATGCTAGATAATGAGAGGGAGTTCCCTCTGTTCCATCTAATCTGGGGCTCAGTTTTAATCCCTAAACCCTCTGAGGCCTTACCAAATGCACAAACACATATGTGGCCTGAATGTATGTGTCAGCAGAACATTAGGTCTGGTAGACCACTGTAGTCCAACGAAAACCCAGTTATCATGTTCCTTAATCTGGTTGGACCTGGTTTTTCCAGCACTGTGGGCAACGTATTAGCTGGAAACAGTGTTATTTTGGTATACTAATACAAAGTTATAGACTAGCATAGTGGTTGGCGTTATTTTATAATGGTGTTTTATTTTTTTAATTTATTCTGTTTTCATTTTAATTTTACTTGAATTGCTTGTAATTTTGTTTTGTGTTGTAGTTTTTTATTAAATATTGTTTTAATTAGGCTAAGTTTTAGTTTTGAATTGTTTAGTTTTATTTACTTTAATACTTAAACTAAACAAAAATTAAAAATGTTGCCTTGGCTTTTTATATTTAATTTGACTTCAGTTAATGCCTATTTCATTTCGAGTAATGCAAATGGTTTTATTTTTTTTAATGATAATAACACTGCCTAAAAACATCTGTAATGTTACCATGTGTGAATTATTAACAGCAATTGTTAAAACATTCTCACATTATCTTGTTTCTGAGAAACTAGTGTCTTCTCTCTCCTCCTCAAACTATCTGTAGCTCCAGCCAAAACCATAAAGTGCTTTCAGTCACGTCTCTCATCCGCTGCCTGATTCTCTCCATTGGAAGTTTGATTAATTGCAGATTACAGATTTTACAGTTTCGTTCTCCATAACATCACTCCACAGTTATTAAAACAAACTCCTCTTGTGTTCCGCAGAGTTAATCGAAATGATTTACAGACGCGACTGCTGCCAAAACACTGGACTACCACACAGAACCGCCCATCAGAGAGAGAAAACCACTCAAAAACAACAAAACACACTAACTGACCAATTATCCACTGACAAGAACACTAACCATTGCAACACACACCCTTTGAATTCAGTCCTGTAGATCCTCACAGCAATATATAACAGTGAACAGGCTCAGGAAATGACTGATGTAACAGCATTGATCTGTAGAATCACAATGATTATCTGTGTTTGCTTTACTGTGATCTCTTGTATATTTACAGATTACCTGTAATAATGTGAAGTCCACAGTATATTGGTGCTTGGGTTCCCAGCATGAACTGTGGCATGAATAAAATCAAGCAGTAATTTTCTTTATTAAAAATGTGTTAAATATTAAGTAAAAAATATATATATTTGCATTTTGACCATGTGCAGCCAGTTATTTTCTGTAAACACTATTACACCAGGGAGAAAATTAAGCAAATTAGATCCAAGTTTGCAGTCAAAGGGAACACTAATTATCATAATGAAGAACATTTACATTGTATGTGACACCCTTCATTGCCGGCCTTAGTAAAATTCTGAAAGCCAATGCAGTATTTTGTAACAGGTTATTGTTAAATATCATAAAGCCTGTCATTTTTTCAAAAAAGACATGAGACCGAAGTTTCAACCACCTTTACCGCCACAACATGACATTTTTCAGAGTGAAACAACTAAAAGAAGAAAAAACAGAGTGGGACTTGATTTTATCCATCGGTTGTTGATTGGATTGTGAAAATAATAATATTAATAATAAAATACTTATTTGCATGAATTATGTGAATTACGTTTGCAGATTGCTTTTTTTTTCATTTTTATTAGCGTTTTATTTTTATTTCATTTCATTTTTAATTGTAGTAATTTTAGTACATCAACTCAAACTCATTTTATTTAGGCCAATTGGCAAGGCAAGTTTTTTAAGCAGATGGTTTTCATCTAATATTTATGATTCATGAAGAGGAAATTGCAACTGGCTTTACTGCTGTAATGTGACATAATTCAGAGTGAAACAACTATCAAACGGAAAATAAAAACTGAGTGAAACTTGATTTTATCCATAGGTTGTTGATTGGATTGTGAAAGTGAACAAAATGAAAATGAAAATCAAGTCACATTTTGATTAAAGATTGCAAAGTCAAAAACAAATATAAAAATGCACGGATGAAGCATTCACAATAAGACCAGTGACATGCATTAAAGGGGTCCTATTATGTTCTTTTACAATGTCTTGAATTTGTTTTGGGGGTGTACTAGAACATGCTCTCACGCTCGGTGGTTCGAAAAACGCTTAATTTTTTTTACATAATTTACACTATTACAATACCTTTCTCCCCATCCTGGCACAAACGGCTCGATTAGTTCCGGGTTTGATGAAGGCCCGCCTTCTGAAAAACGAAATGTGATGTGATTGGTTAACTGTCCCAGTGCGTAGTGATTGGCGAACAGCTTAGACGGTGTTTCAGTACTGCCACGCCCCTTGCCAAAGCAGCAAATTCCGTCTGCTCCGGTCAATATTAACATATCAATTTGAGCCGGATTCAGACCCAGAGAATATTGAACAAGAGGATCGCGCAGAACCTTTGCACGCACGGATATGGCAAGACATATTAGAGTGGTAACGTTATTGTTGTCGTTTTTTTGGCTAAATCACGTTTTAGATAGGATGTCAACAACCGCTTAAAAATAACTAGAGTGGTAGAGATCAAGGTTTCCTGGGAACGGCTGTACACAAAGCAGCGCTCCTTCAGAAATACAGTGATATAAAAACACCCGCACTCAATGTATGGGAAACACTGTAGTATCATAATTGAAGTGTAAATTCTGCAGAATACATCATTGTCCAGTATTGTACTGTCAGCAATTTATTATAAAAACGTTTTCATAACATACATATTTACATACATAATTATTCAGGTGCATGTGTAATAACTTCCGAAAACTTGAGGCTACAGCAGCGCTTCTTCTTCGTCGTCATCTTGTCTGATGCACTCACTCAACCAAGCGCTCTAACCACGACCTCGACCCTACCCACCCCCCAACCATTAGAATTTCCGTAGGTGGGAATTATTTTAATGATATTCTAATATGCCGCTTTGTGATATGACAAAACCCGGAAAACAAACGCTGTAGTCCAAACGAGTCGTTCGTTGTAGTTCTTGAAAAGATAATAATATAATCTATAATATCTCCCTTTGGAGTGGACTTTGAGATTTGTAAGTTTGAAGATCTTTTTTATGCCCAAACATACACACTACACACTGACTAAAATTCAAAAAGTGAAAAAGCATAATAGGACCCCTTTAAGAGAATAAATGGGGTCAATTTTGATTTCATGGTCTTCTTCGAGGCTTTCTTTAACAAAACCCACACGATCCCAAAAACCAGAAACTACTCCCACTTCCATCCTAGCAGTCTTTTTAATCTGTTTTATAAATATATTACACAATACCAAATGCACATTTAACAAAATCCAATTAGAGTTTATTAAAATCAGACATGCTGTTAAAGAAATCTCTTCCTCTTGGGAAGATTGTGTTTGTAAAACTCAGTCAAAACTAAATAAAAAATATTCTGCTATTTACAGAGAGCACAAGGACGACAAACTGCTTTAAAACAATATTCTAAATATAATACGGCATATGAATCCGTACCCATGCGTCACACAGGCTTTCCTCGCATGACCTGCCTGTTATAAACATTCTATACGTAACCCTGCCCAGTCATTAAAGAGACTCCCAAACATAATCATAGCACACAAAGCATTCTTTCTCCATTATGATGTCATGCTTTATCAGTCCGCTGAGGCTATATGGGCCAAAACACAGGAAGACAATTTTCTGGCACATTCTTGATGTGAAAACATATTACAATTTTCCTTCAGTTCAGAATGCTTATGTTTATAAAATATCATTACAGGTACATGAAACATGAGGTTACGTTATGCTGTTGGTGTGGTTGGCATGACAAGCTTTTATTTGTGTTAAAGAAGAGCAAGTCACTAAACTCTTAACTTAATGATTTACACATGTCCTAACCAGGAGCGATGCGTAAGACATTTGTCACCAGCAGGATTTCAGGATAAGTTCTAATTCATAAAAAACGTTTCATGCAGTGATGCTTCTCAAGTAAAGTTATAATGTTTTACGATTTTTAGATATTTTTTACTACATAAAAACAATAATTAAAAAATTTATTACATTGTTCAAATTTGATTGATTATTTTTCCTTATTAATTTAATTTAATTTTAATTTAATTATTATTCTATACAAAAATTGTATTGTTTTTTTATTTGTATTGTTTGATGTTGCTTTATTACAGCCTGCCTGGTTAGGACAGTGTAAATTATGTAAACATTTGTAAGGGCTTTTTAATAGAGATTAAAATTAACTCAAAGTTCTAGAAGCTGTAATTGACCCTTTGCAGAGAGTTTGATTGACAAGTGATCTGCCCAATCATAATGCCGAATCTCCCATTTTTGTCCGACAAACAAATCAGGAGAGTAGATTAACCTCAGTGGACTTGAACTTGAAAAATGGTGTGCATTCTTTCCGTGGTTGAAACAAGATACCTTCTGATGTTCTTTCATGTTTATTTCATGCTATAACTAGTAAAGAGAAAGAGATGATCGGTTCATGTGCCACTTGAACTAAGGCGCTACATGATGTGTGCGTGAGAGCGCAATGGCTTCTCGGACGTAGGAACAGCATCGGGTCTTTGCAAAAGGTCAATTGTGAACACTTTAGAACCTTTCACATGAATCGTATTAGAACTTAATTGGACGTCAGGACAAGTGTTATGTGCAAATACAAAAAACAATCCTGTCCTGTTTTAAGTTGCAAAAAAGAAGGAACATTATACAAATTTTCCAATAAACATGCTTAAAAATGTCAGCGGCATGTGGAAAGAAAGATGAAATTGGTTAACTTTAAGCAATGTGTAATTGTATGCTAATTCAAAATGGTCAAAGTTGATATGGGTCAACCTGTGCACAAGAAACTGGGAGTAGCTTCGCTCCACAGAGTTTAATGCATTGGGAATTTTGACGTGAATCATGTAAGAAGGCCTTTAGATTTCATTCGACGGGATTCTAGATCTGGTATTGAGTTCTAGAGCAGCGGTTATGTAATCCCTTTGTTCTTATATAATCTCAAACAAATGTCTATTAAAATTCATGAGGAGACAATGAACCGTTTCAAGCGAGCACTTGTCAGTGGAACCAATGAGGCAGTTACAATCAGGAAGTGGCTTTTGCTTTGAGTAAATAAGATTGCTAAAGTTTGATTTCATTTATTTTCTTGCTCTACAAAGTTGATGCTGTAGGTGAGCTGGTGTCCATTGTCCCAGGCGTACAGAACCTTCTCTTTCGGGTTGTAATCGACTTGTGTGGTGAAGCCGTATTCGTTAATGAACAGTAAACGTGGTGACGCCTCGGCCCCCGTGAGCGTGTCGTATGCATACGAAACCTCCCCTTCCCGCTGATTGTAAATGTCCACCGCGTACAGGACGCCACATATTATGAAGCAGTTCCCGAACGAATTTCTTCGCAGTCTCGTCCTCCATGTGGTCTCCTTTTTGACAGACAGGTCATTGGGTTCTAGTTTACTGACTACAATGACCTCGGCCTGTCCGTAGTCATCGTCAACAGACGGGTAAATGACCCAAAGTCCGTTCTCGTCCACGGCGAAATCGATATCAGAGTGGCCTTTCCACTTCCAAGGTGTGGTGTCTTCGTAGACGACGTCGTGGAGCTGAGCCCAGGCGGCTACGAACCGTTGCTTGAGGTCGTATTTGATGATGTTCTTTGTGAAGGCACGGTTATAGTAAAACCCTCCTCTGTACACAACATGACCCGTTCCGATCCAGTTATAAGGCAGCTTGTACAGGTTACTCCAACGGCCTGCCAGGAAAAGAAAGAGAAGTGGATAAAATGTGCACAATAACAAACTTTCGTTGGCAAAAGTCAATTTTCTATTGTGTTGGGATTTATAAAGCACAGCTCATGCATAACTAGGGTTGCAAAGGTGTGGAACATTTCCGGTAAATTTCCAAAAATCCCTGGAATATTCAAAAAAATCTTGGAAAGTTTCCAAAATTTCTGGAATGTTTCCGAAATTTACTGGAAATTTTCCACGTTTTTGCAACCCTATGCATAACAAGTCATGTTCAAACCAAGCAGTTTTCTATTGGATACAGTCCATGTCACTCAACTTGAACCCATTGTGAAATCTGCATGGGCAAATGTTTCAGCCTCAAGCAAAACTCCCAGTTGCATAGATTACTATTGGATTACTAACTGGATTTTGCATGCCAAAATTCACAAAACAACAGTAAATGTGACCTCACCCTAACATAAACCCACAAAATGGAGGAATTTTAAATGTAAAAAGTAGATTTTAAATGCAACATAGATAGATAGATAGATTTTGTTTTTTTATTTATCTATCTATCTACAGTGGGGCAAAAAAGTATTTAGTCAGCCACCAATTGTGCAAGTTCTCCCACTTAAAAAGATGAGAGAGGCCAGTAATTTTCATCAAGCTGTTTTTCCAAATATACAAATAAGCAATTTTTTCCCCTATGGTAATCTTGCTTGTTTTGCCAAGCGAGCCATAACTGCTACTGTTGCCCCCTAAAAATTCAGTGTATGACTCCCCTAGCTCTGTCTTAACAGGAAATATTTTTAGAAGTATATTAATACCAGTCTAAACAGGCACACAAACACACACTAAAATCAACTGTAACATCTTCCAAACTCTTTCTCTTGTTCCAGGGCCAGACTCACACACAGACATATTCACTGAGCAGCACACACTCTCAACCACAGACATTGACACCATTCACACTTACAGTTATTCAGAAATCCAAACCTCATCCAAAGAAAATCCCTATCATTGTTTACTAAAAACAATATGAAGACCTTTTAATTCAAAACACTCAGTGTCCTCTGTGAATTGACCTTAGTCACACAAAAGGTATTACCTCAGTTGTCTTTCATAGTGTCTCTAGACAGCTGCATTCAATTAATAATAACAGCATTAAGTATGAATGATCTTACACACCCTGTTTAAAGTTGTCCAAGTTCCGGAACTCCACAAGGTTGTTGCCGTAGTAATAGTTGGTGACATAGATTTTGGAGTCCTTGGTGGTGGGATCCTTCATCCATGCGCCCTCATTTCTCCCGTAACTGTGCTGTTTGACCGGCAGATCAACGGAGGCCAGCGTCCCTTCACAGCTGTGTTCTTTAACTGCCAAAAAAACATCAACAACTGCACCGGGATGCAACCACATCGATTGGATGAAGAATTTTCATTTGCTCATTTTTATTCAGTTTAGTTTTAGTTACATTTACTTTGCATTGTTTCATTTCAGTTTACATTGTTTTTAAACTAATATTTTTTTTGTCTCGGTTTTAGTTTAGGATAACTTTTGTAGTGCTACTTTTTTATTAAATGTCATTCACTGTAAATATACAATCCAATCTCACAGGAAAACATAACTATTTTAGAAGGTGTTGATTGCATATGAATTTTTAGACAATTTTTTGAAAAAATAAGCATGAAGGTCATGCGTAACGGCATAATCAGATCATATGAAAACTTAGGAATGAGATCCTACAAATTCAACCGAATTAGCCATCGATTTAACAAAACATTAAATATTTATGAATTATCATAAGATTGTGTTGAAATCTACCGTACCTGCGATGTATGAGTTGTTGCTGGTGTTGTCCAGCACTAGTGCAATGGTTGGAGCCGGTCGCTCCTCTCTGTATATTGTTCTGCTAGTTGTTGTCGTCCTCTGGGTTGTTGTTGTTGTGGGAGGAGTGGTTGTTGTTATTGTCATGGGTACAGTTGCTGGGGTTGTCTCTGTTGCTAAGGTGTCGGGAAATATGGTACTTTCCTCTTCCTCTACCTCTACCTCAAGCAACGTGTCCGTTTCATCAGGTCTCTCTTCATATGAAACATATAAACAGAGAGTAATTAAAATCACCTCACATTTCACACTTAAATTAAACACTGAAAACAGAAACTGAGCAGCAAACAGTTTCAACATTCATAATAAGAAATGTTTTTTGAGTAGCAAATCAGCATATTAGAATGATTTCTGAAGGATCGTGTGATACTGAAGACTGGAGTATAATGACGCTGAAAATTCAGCATTGCCTCACAAAAATAAATCACATATACTCAAATAGAAAACAGTTATTTTAAATTGTAAAAATATTTTCAAATATCACTGTTTTTTTACTGTATTTTTTTATCAAATAAATGCAGCCTTGGTGAGCATAAGAAACTTCTTACAAAAAAATCTTAATTATTCAAAACTTTTGACCGGTATTGCATATGACTTGGCAAATTCTGAAATAACAGACAAGAGCCAAGCACAGACCTATTTATTTCCTACACCTGCTCTGTGTGGGTACATGAAGTCTCTGGAAACATTGTAATACCAATAAAACTTGTTGACATGTCAAAGTTTGAGTTTTAAATCCGTTTCTACACCAATTACTCAACACTTCCAAGACAAGATGACTTGCATCTAAAAACAAAGTATTTATAAGTTGACGTTCGAGTGAATATTTTGCCAAACTGCTCTCCACAACAGTATGAACACAACTGGTTTCTCATGTTTAGCATATAACACGCTCGATCTCACCAGGGTTGGTCATATTTACTGTGGTAGTGCACCTGCTGGGGTGGCACGGGATTGTGGGAAAGCTATATTTACGAGAGACTGGATTTGATTACTGTACATTAGATCACAGGGTGGGGCAACGAAAATAAATCGCATTTAATAGTAAAAGTAATTTATGTTTATTAGAACATATTTACTGGACTTATGCTTGGTCCGCCGGCTTTTGTATTGGCTTTGCATTCCTGCCAGAACAGATCATACTGAATCTCCATCATAGCTCTGGTATACATCATCTTAAACCAGTCAAACAAATCCAGCCCAATAGCCGAGACACGCTAACAAAGTTAAATAGACCTTAGTCTGAGGAGATGTCATATTCAATTTGACGGTAACAAAGACAAGGCTTCTGAGGTACAGTTTTTTTTAACTGACGAAACCCCCTTTTTTTTTTTTACAATTTTAGTTGACAATAAACATTCAGTGGATATAAAGCATAGGTTATGAAAATTAGAAGTGACCTAAGATCTAAATACAGATAGAGATCCATTTAGCAAATGTTCTGCATTCCCTGGGAATCAAAACCATGACATTGGCATTGCTACAAACATACTCCAATGTTTCGAAAAAGTGCCAAAGAACATTAAATATAAAAAAAATGATAATGATTCAAAAAGGAAGTGTTCCTTACACACTTGTTGACATTCATCAAGTAAGTCAAATAAAAAAAATAGCATCTAATGCTGTGTTACAGTACATTCAGTTTGGAAAGTCAGAAAATACAATTTAACCCACATTGGATTTTTAAATTGCTTAAGACACTGATTAAAATAACAGTTTTTTTTTCTTTCTTGAAATTTTGTAACTTTTTCTCATTTAAGGTCATGAATGTGCATGCAAAGTTTCAACACATAGATGTGTTTTGGAAAGGATATACAAATTTGGTAACATCAGTTCTGTTGGGGTCAGATTAATCCGTGTATCATTCGATCATTCGTTTTTTGATTTAATATTGAAAGTAAAAAAATGAGAAAACGGCTCCTTTGTCGTATTTTCGTTTTTTTTCCAAAACACGAAAAACCAGAATTCAGCTTAAATTTTCGGTTTTCGTTCTTGGGTGGAAAAATTAATAAACAGCTTGAATATTCAATTTCTACATGTGGGCGGAAATTAAACGCCCCTTTCTGCTGATTGGTCAGCCGAAGATCAAACCGTGCCTTCTTCAGTTCTTCCGCAGTATCACGCAGCAGAATAATAGTCCTCCACTGCTGCAGTTGTATGGATTCTTAACGCATTTATTGCAACTATATTTAGTCTTTTTTCATCAAACAAACAGGCTAATGAATAGCTCGACACAACTCATACCTGGGCAGAGTCTAGGCAGGACTTTCTTCTGTGTAGATATAAATTATATTCTTTGCATCAGCTGGCATGGCAGGGTATGATATGACAGCTATCTTAGCCTACCCTGCTCACCCAGCAAGTCTGTTTAAGTAATTCATTCATTCGTTTCAAAATAAATATTTTAAACACTAAGACAAAAAGGAAAGAATAATAAATTGGCTTGGGTATACTGTATATAGGCCTATGTTCACGCAAGAACTGTCATTCTGACTGACAACCGGAGAACAACAGATATTAAATATAGCCTACTGTTAGAGTTATACAATGTAGTCTTGTGTTTTATTAAAATTGATTATAATTGATATGATATCTCAAAAGGATATGCCACAGACCTATTTATTTCCTACACCTGCTCTGTGTGGGTACATGAAGTCTCTGGAAACATTGTAATACCAATAAAACTTGTTGACATGTCAAAGTTTGAGTTTTAAATCCGTTTCTACACCAATTACTCAACACTTCCAAGACAAGATGACTTGCATCTAAAAACAAAGTATTTATAAGTTGACGTTCGAGTGAATATTTTGCCAAACTGCTCTCCACAACAGTATGAACACAACTGGTTTCTCATGTTTAGCATATAACACGCTCGATCTCACCAGGGTTGGTCATATTTACTGTGGTAGTGCACCTGCAAACTTGTTGACATGTCAAAGTTTGAGTTTTAAATCCGTTTCTACACCAATTACTCAACACTTCCAGGACAAGATGACTTGCATCTAAAAACAAAGTATTTATAAGTTGACGTTCGAGTGAATATTTTGCCAAACTGCTCTCCACAACAGTATGAACACAACTGGTTTCTCATGTTTAGCATATAACACGCTCGATCTCACCAGGGTTGGTCATATTTACTGTGGTAGTGCACCTGCTGGGGTGGCACGGGATTGTGGGAAAGCTATATTTACGAGAGACTGGATTTGATTACTGTACATTAGATCACAGGGTGGGGCAACGAAAATAAATCGCATTTAATAGTAAAAGTAATTTATGTTTATTAGAACATATTTACTGGACTTATGCTTGGTCCGCCGGCTTTTGTATTGGCTTTGCATTCCTGCCAGAACAGATCATACTGAATCTCCATCATAGCTCTGGTATACATCATCTTAAACCAGTCAAACAAATCCAGCCCAATAGCCGAGACACGCTAACAAAGTTAAATAGACCTTAGTCTGAGGAGATGTCATATTCAATTTGACGTGAACAAAGACAAGGCTTCTGAGGTACAGTTTGTTTTAACTGACGAAACACACTTTTTTTTTTTTACAATTTTAGTTGACAATAAACATTCAGTGGATATAAAGCATAGGTTATGAAAATTAGAAGTGACCTAAGATCTAAATACAGATAGAGATCCATTTAGCAAATGTTCTGCATTCCCTGGGAATCAAAACCATGACATTGGCATTGCTACAAACATACTCCAATGTTTCGAAAAAGTGCCAAAGAACATTAAATATAAAAAAAATGATAATGATTCAAAAAGGAAGTGTTCCTTACACACTTGTTGACATTCATCAAGTAAGTCAAATAAAAAAAATAGCATCTAATGCTGTGTTACAGTACATTCAGTTTGGAAAGTCAGAAAATACAATTTAACCCACATTGGATTTTTAAATTGCTTAAGACACTGATTAAAATAACTGTTTTTTTTTCTTTCTTGAAATTTTGTAACTTTTTCTCATTTAAGGTCATGAATGTGCATGCAAAGTTTCAACACATAGATGTGTTTTGGAAAGGATATACAAATTTGGTAACATCAGTTCTGTTGGGGTCAGATTAATCCGTGTATCATTCGATCATTCGTTTTTTGATTTAATATTGAAAGTAAAAAAATGAGAAAACGGCTCCTTTGTCGTATTTTCGTTTTTTTTCCAAAACACGAAAAACCAGAATTCAGCTTAAATTTTCGGTTTTCGTTCTTGGGTGGAAAAATTAATAAACAGCTTGAATATTCAATTTCTACATGTGGGCGGAAATTAAACGCCCCTTTCTGCTGATTGGTCAGCCGAAGATCAAACCGTGCCTTCTTCAGTTCTTCCGCAGTATCACGCAGCAGAATAATAGTCCTCCACTGCTGCAGTTGTATGGATTCTTAACGCATTTATTGCAACTATATTTAGTCTTTTTTCATCAAACAAACAGGCTAATGAATAGCTCGACACAACTCATACCTGGGCAGAGTCTAGGCAGGACTTTCTTCTGTGTAGATATAAATTATATTCTTTGCATCAGCTGGCATGGCAGGGTATGATATGACAGCTATCTTAGCCTACCCTGCTCACCCAGCAAGTCTGTTTAAGTAATTCATTCATTCGTTTCAAAATAAATATTTTAAACACTAAGACAAAAAGGAAAGAATAATAAATTGGCTTGGGTATACTGTATATAGGCCTATGTTCACGCAAGAACTGTCATTCTGACTGACAACCGGAGAACAACAGATATTAAATACTGTTTGTTTGATGAGAAAAATATGAAAAGTAGTTGCAATAAAATGGGTTATTAATCCGTACAACTGCAGCAGTGGAGGACTATTATTCTGCTGCATGATACTGTGGAAGAACTGAAGAAGGCACGGTTTGATCTTCGGCTGACCAATCAGCAGAAAGGGGCGTTTAATTCCCGCCCATGTGTAGAAACGAATATTCAAGCTGTTTATTAATTTTTCCACCCAAGAATGAAAAAGCTGAATTCTGGTTTTTCGTTTTTTGGAAAAAAACAAAAACACGAAAAAGGAGCCGTTTTCACATTTTTCTACTTTCAATATTAAATAAAAAAACGAATGATCGAATGATCGAATGATACACGGATTCAGATTGACTCACCATTGGTTTCCATTCAGTGAATCAAAAACCAACACTTTGAAAAACAGCAAAGAGTCCAGTAAACAGAACAGAAACAGAACACCTTTATTGTAGCTTGTTAACGGCTAAAACATGAAACGCATAAGAACTTATCAAATTTAAGACTCAAAATTACCCACAGAGAATTTGCAAAAAGTCTGTGAAATTGAGTTTTCGGTTGTTAGCTTTTTGGATCTCGATTACTGTAGTCTGCTGCTCTGATAAGAGTTTGAAAACCCATTTTACCTTTTTACCAAGGGTTTGAGAACCAGACATAAATCATACAAATGGTGATAAATACTATCTACATTTACACTAAGTGCCTTTCTTTTTGGAGTGTTACAAGCTGATTGTGCATAGATAAGATTGAGTGCTTGCAGTGTTCGGCCAATCGCAATGCACTGGGTCAGCTGGCCAATCAGAGCAGACTGCGCTTGTCGGAAGGAGGGACTTTGTAGAAAACGACGCGTTTGAGAGAGGCGGGGCATAGAGGACCTACAATAATGTACAGTATTTGAAAAAGAATGTGTTTTTTGAACATTAAAGCATGTCAGCATATTCTGTTACACCAAATACACAAAATAATGATCTTTAAAAAAGCATCATATGACCCCTTTAAGCAAACATTTGCAGAGAAGTGCATTAAAACTGTATGTGATCCTATTTTGATAATCATACACCTGCAAATCAAAAGTGTCTTTACACAGCATCTCTAGGACTCTAAGCACTGTTCTTAATTTGACATTTTATCCCCAAATATCTTTTTATATTGTTAAATATCCAACATCCAACTTTAAATGGTATGCAGAATAGAACCTACAGATTTGAAGATTGGCACAGTGGCACATTACTTACAACTCAACCTTATTTTGGGTTTTTATCTGCAAACCAAAACTGCAATGTGAGACGTTTCCAAAGTGCTAGTGTATGGACTAATCTAAGGGCCATTCGTTTACAGTAATTTATGCTTTAATCAGATTCCCTGTGATTGTATCTAACGTGCACCAAAATAGTCAGGACCCAATTTGGGAAGCAGCGATTTGGTTACGCCTATGGCTAACACAAGATTAGATCAGACCGCATTACATGTCACTATAGATGCCATTGATAGGGCTGCTTTCAGAACCCTTATTGTATAATTCAAAGAAGAAGAAAAAACAGTGTTGCCGCAATCACAAATGGCAGAAACCATGGAGTCCGTCAGGCAAGAGGAACCCATCTAGGACTTAAACAGGAAGTGAGGCCGCCTGCCCAAAATGAATAGAAACACTGTTGAATTGGAGACATTTGGCTGTTTTTTGTAGAAACCCTGCAGCCGATATGAATGTCATGCGTGCATCAGAAACTGAAGCTAATTCATTAGTGCATGTCGGCTGTCATTTCAGACTCTAAAGTCACTCTCTGGCTGGCGTCCTACACTAGTATCCTGTTAATGTGAGTGCTGGATCATCAAGTCCCAAGATCCTGAGATCCAGTTTTACTGTGAGATGTTCATTATGTGAGACTTCAGTGTGTGTGTACTCGGCTATAGTTCAGGGCCAAAAATATCCCAAAAGAGACAGAAATCCAAAAAACTTCCCTTTGAGGACATTCAAGGACTTCCTCAATTGGGAAACTGAATCAAAATAACTTAATTTGAAACCGTAGATGCAGTTGTTTTGGTGATCAGGTCCAGTTTTATTTTAGGGTTAGAATTAGCACTGGTAATATTTATAATTAGCTTTTTATAAAAAAATCAACACACATCAAGGGTATTAAATAGCAAAGTGTATATGTGTGTGTAATGTGTAATATTTCAAGTTTCTTCAGCTCATCTGGCAGATTTGCGTGTGGAAAAGTGTCTATGTTTTGTGGGTATTATGAAAGCTTATGGAACTATGGAAGCTTATTTCCATCTTGGAATAAAAGTGTAAAAAAAAATTCTCACAATTGCGAGGTAATATCTCACAATTCTGACATTTTTCTGAGAATTATGATCTTGCAATACAGACTTTTTTCCTTAACATCTCATAATTTTAATCTGAATTCTAACTTTACATCTCACAATTATGTTTTTCTTTTATTTCCACCACAGAATAAAAAAATACAAATATAATTGTGGCTTTTTATCTCATAATTCAGACTTTTCTTCTCAGACTTGCAGGTTTATGTCTTACACTTCTTTATAATTTATATATAAATAAAAACAATGAATTGTGAGATATAAACTATAAGAATTGCAAGGAAAAAAATGTCTGAATTTTGAGACAAAAGGTTATTCTGTGGTGGAAATAAGCTTCCATATGATACAGACAGTTCATTTCACAATTTATTCTGCTCTGAACTATATACTTACATTTGATAACAAATGGGCAGGTTTGTGTGTGTGTGTGTGTGTGTGCACGAGTCCCCATATTAATAATTGTATGCCAGACCAGATCCTTGTCATACTACCAGAAAACTTTCGCATTTTCAACAGATGAAGTGGTTTATTGTCTGTTAGTTTATTGTCTATTACTTTATTGACTGTGTGGATATGAATGTGTGCACATGTGCTTTGGGTTATGAGAGTGTGTCTGTGCTAATATCGAATTAAGTGTGTCTGGATTGGCGTGGATACAAGCAGCTGTGCTTCTGGGGAACACAAAGGAAACAAGTTTGTCTTTATAAGAATGTGTGTTTCTGGGTGTGTGACATGTTTAAACTTTTGTGGGCAAAACTGGTGAACATCTGTCCCCACAAACTGACTAAATCTGCTAGTATCTCAAAGAATTATAATGTATTTAATAAATGGCGGTTCGGTTTGTATATATAGAAAATAATTGGCTGTGTCTTACCTTTTTGGTTGCCTGTCTCATCAGTTTTGGTGGCTTTATAGTATGTGATTCCTCGGATAAGTCCTGGCTGGTTCTGTGAAGGTTTGGTTTTACTGGGCAGTTCTGTTTGCTCTGGTTTACCAGGTTTGTTTGGTTTTGCGGTCTCTTTCTTCGGCTTGGCTGGCTTTTCCTTCACTGACTTTGGTGGAGGTTTCCCTTTTTCTGGTTTCTTTGCTGGAAACTTTGAAGCATTTTTGATATTTGTCCCAAGTGTGTCCTACAAACATAACACATGTCTAGCTCAACAGATGTTAGAGATCTCATCCTGAAAACTCCGTGAACACTTACATATACTGTATGTAATCATATACGGAGTGTCCATTTTCACTAAATGCAAATAGCCTGCCTTATTGGCAGAGGGCATTTACACTAGTTCCGCCCACCAACGTGTGATTGGGGTACTCAACACTACAAAATATGGCCATCAAACCTCAGCTCCAGTGGCGTAGATGTTAAATCACGTACCGTAGTCTTTTTGACGCGATCGACTCGGGTTCAAATCCATCTTTTGCCAAACTATTTTTTCTCCCTTTTCAAATCTCATATCACACATCGCAATAAAAAATATATATTTTCAGTAAAAATGAAGGAAGTAATCAAAAAGTTGAAAAAAAAGTATCGGGAAGGCTTTATTCTCACCAAAAAGGTGGCATGCATTTAATAATTTGAATTAACATTATAATTTACACTCAGTACGTTATTATTGCATACTGTACTACAATAATGAGGTGCAAATAATTGCCTCTATTCACAATAAGTAGTATAAATAGACTGCTATTTTAACATAGTGTAAATAGAATCTATAGCTATTTGCACTTAGTGTAAATAGAATCCATCGCTATTTGCTCTTAGTGTAAATAGCATTTAATTACAGTTAGTGTAAATAGCCTCTATCGCTAGTTGGCCGCTGCCAGTTATATAAGTATGTCTCATTTTACAAATGCACACAGTATGCATATTTTCTATATACTACCAGAGCATATTCTGCAGTGAGCTCAAATTTGATTTCCTGCATAGCAAATGAACTAGAACAATAATGTTTATCTTTTTAACATAATCTATTCAAATGGCTAAAGTCAGAGATGAAAGGTCACGACCCTTACCTGAACTTTGCTTTTAGGGCCCGAGGCGGTGGAGTCTTTCTGCAGCAGCTGAAGGCCCAGATTGGACAGCTCTTTCTTTATGCTCATCATGATGTCAGAATGGTTCTCATACTGCCGTAGCTGATTGGTCAGAGTCGCCACACTGTCTCTCACAAAGTCATTCTCCCGAGAGAGGTTCATCTTTATCATCTGGGTGAGATGCACAGCTTTAAATCACACAATTGCCCTAAATATATTTGTACAAACAAATGCACCCACGAGGGGAAGTCATGGCCTAATGGTTAGAGAGTCGGACTCATAACCCAAAGGTTGTGGGTTTGAGTCTTGTACCGGCAGGAATTGTAGGTGTCTGCATAAAACTTAAATGTTCATCTTTCAATTCAACTTTTTACTCAAATTGTTATGCTGATAATACAATGTAATACACTACCATTGAAAAGTTTGGGGTCTTTGAGGTTTTTTTATGTTTTTTTCATCTTATGCTCACCAAGGCTGCATTTATTTGATCAAAAATACAGTAAGAACAGTAATATTGTGAAAACGTGGCCACATGTCACGTCACTTATTATCTAAATATATTTGTATAATTAAATGCATCTGCATAAAACTTAAATGTTCATATTTCAATTCAACTTTTTACCCAAATTGTTATGCTGATAATACAATGTAATACACTACCATTGAAAAGTTTGGGGTCTTTGAGGTTTTTTTTATGTTTTTTTCATCTTATGCTTACCAAGGCTGCATTTATTTGATCAAAAATACAGTAAGAACAGTAATATTGTGAAAACGTATGGCAATTTAAAGTAATTGTTTTCTATTGTAATATATCCTAAAATGTAATTTATTCCTGTGATGCAAAGCTGAATTTTCAGCATCATTACTCCAGTCTTCAGTGTCACATGATCCTTCAGAAATCATTCTAATATGCTGATTTGCTGCTTTTTAAGGAAAATTTTATACAAATGATGATAATGTGATACATTTTGTTTCAGGATTCTGAAAGAACAGCATTTATTTGAAATAACATCTTTTGTGACATTATAAATGTCTTTACTTTCTTTACTTTGACTTTTGGACTATTTAATGCCTTCTTTCTGAATAAAACTATTAATTTCTTTCATAAACAAAATTATCTTACTAATCCCAGAAATGCAAAACAGAAGCATTTTCACTATTGGTCTTAGACTATATAACTAAGGCATTTGATAATGACCCACATTGTACATGCAGTAAATCTTTCGCGGTGCAGATTTCTAGCCCAGCTTTACCCGATAATGAGCTCAATTTAATTGGAAATAAAAACAGAGTGCATAAGTGTGACTATTACATGACTGTGGTTTTGTCCTTTGGACATTTCCTCTCTCTGTCCTGCTCTTTCTTACACGCACATTATTTTCCCATCCCTCAAGCCAAAGTGGAGAGGTATAACGGATAATAACTTTAGCCAGAGCATTGTGGGTAGCTACAGAGTCCAGTTAAATCCAGCCACGGCTTATTAATGTTCACATGTGTATGTTCACACGCACTCAGTAGTACTATCACACTCACCTCCTCTAGGTTATTCATTTGAGACACCACCTTATTGATGTACGAGTGAACTTTGAGAAGGTCCATACTGAAGAGAGTACCTTCCAGAAGGTCCACCATGGACTGCAGCTGCACACAAAGAAACAGACTTTCAAACATGGAAACTTGGTTTTGGAGGTTAACTAAACAGCATGGATTTCATGAATTGGCAATAATGTTAGCAGTTTGTCATGTCAATGATTCACAATAGTGATTAATATATTGCTACAAAAAAAATAAAGGTTCTTTATTGGCATTGATGGCTCCATGAAGAACCTTTAACATCCAAGGAAACTTTTCATTCCAAAAAGGTTCTTTTTAGTGGAAACCTGTGGAAAGATGTCCTTCGTTGTAAGAAAAAAATGGTTCCTTTAGGAACTGTTCACTGAAAGGTTCTTTGAAGAACCAAAAATGGTTTGTCTATGGCATCGCTGCGAAACCCCCCTTTTAAAACCTTCCCAGCTAACAAAATATGTTCAATTAATGTTTTGCTAACGTTATTTCTGAATGTTCTCTGAATGTTCAAAATGTTTTAAAAACTTTTTCTTGGTTATATATGAACATTAAGTAAACATTCCATTTGATCATTTTTCAAACATTAAGGGAATGTTACTTTTGGATGTTCTCTCAACATTCTAAAACAAGAAGTTACATTTAAAAACCGTTAGTCAAACGTTTCAGGAAAAAAAGTTCCATTAATGATTTATAAATAACTTTTAACAAACATTCTATCATTGTTACTGAAGAACATTGGTTTATGGCTTTGAGAGAACCTTGGCAAAACTTTAGCCAAAGTTATGAGAATGTTCTCTGTTAGCTGGGTTTATTTAAAAAAAAAACTAGTTTGGATTTAAACTGGGTAACACTTTACTTGAAGGGGTGTGCATAAGACTGCTGTTTTTTAAACAGGAAAAAGATACAAAAGGAGAGCAATTTCCTCATATGCTTATTGTTGACGCGTGCTGCAGAGAGTTCAGTCGTGTAACAGTTTGCCTGTCATGGTTATTTACGGCTTCATGTGGCATCAACAGATATGAAGAAACTGCAGCAAAGTCAAAACAGAGCCACATGTTTGGAGCTAAACAGCACAAGATCAGCAAATGTTTGAGGTGCAAATATATTAAAACCATTGTGTTTAAATACTGTCTAAAGGTTGCTGAATGGTTTTGAGGCCTTTAGCAGAACCAAATCTGGCAGGATTGTCATGTGGCTCTGTGTGTGTGTTTATTGTGGAGATATCGACTGGAATGCTCAGACAGATGGACAAAAAAGAAAAAAGATGGAAAGAGTGAACCAGACAGGAATGGTGTAGAGGAAAGAGGACAGGTGCTATAAAAACACACTTGCACACATGTGTGCCGCATACATGAATTCTGCCATCCAACATTCTCTAGTGAATAAGTGTGCTGTTAACCTAAAAAAGAGCAATCCCTTTCCTGCTTCTCTTCAAGTTATGTCACAGTTGTGCATCAGTAGCATTTCAGTAATGTCCAAACACATTACCCAGGTAATAATAATATATTCTAAGTATGTTTTAATAATGTTAGCTGGGTGCTTTGAAAGTGCATAGTGATTTTTGTTCACATTAAAGGGTTAGTTCACCCAAAAATGAAAATTGAAAATTTGTTTTACTCATCCTCGAAGCATGCTAGGTGTATATGACTTTTTTTCTTTCAGACGAATCCAGTCGGAGTTATATCACTACAGAAGGCCTTTATTCACGTGTGAGGAGCCGTGTGAGGCACGTTTTATTATGGATGCGCGCGCTTTATTTGACGACTTGTAGACTGTTCAACTGCAACACCCACTGACTGCAATGATAGAGCTTGGAATAGCCAGAACAATTTTTTATATAATTCCAACTGGATTCGTCTGAAAGAAGAAAGGATGCTTCGAGGGTGAGTAAAACGCAAGCTAATTTTCATTTTTGGGTGAACTAACCCTTTAAGTTATGAAAACTTTGCTGAATGTACAAAACATCAATTTTTTTCTTTTTTTTTTATATTTTACCTTTCTTTTTTCTTGGTTATGTGAACATTAAGGGAGCATTCCATTTTATTATTTTGTTAATGTTACCTTTGAATGTTTTCTGGATGTTATGAAAACGCAGTAACATAGGACATAGGAATGTCCAACTAAATTATATTGCATACGTTTTAGAAAAAACATTCCAACGATTTAGGTTTCTAAAGACTAAAGATAACTTTGAAAGAGCGTTAAAGATTGTTAAAATGCAATGCAAACATGTACAATAACAGATTTAAGTTATACAGCAGAGCATCGTTAATGCAGAATTTGATTAATAGACCAATAATGTTTAAATGAGTCAAAATTGCTTAAGATAAAAACTATCAAACTATAAAATGGTATATTTTTTTCTTGCTTATACCATTTTCAAATGACTGATGTTTATTCCTTAAACAAGAACAAACAATTTGCCAGTAGGGCATGAAAGAACCTAAACTATGGTTATCATGCAAGAACTGTGGTACATTTGAATAAGATTTGTGTTTTAAAAGTAAAAAGTGAACATGGCCTACCTTCAGCAGTTCTGGCGCCTGTTTCTTGAGTTTTTCCATCTTCCATTCGTTCTCGCAGGGGTTGAGAGAGGAGGGCGGAGCCGTGCAGGAACATTTACAGTCGGCTCCGGAACTCACCGTCTCCACCGTGTAAAAATCCTCCACACGCACACTTCCTGTCCGCAAGCGAGCGCATGCGTCCCGGGTCAAAGGCCGCATGATGCACTTACAGCGGCAGTCGGATCCCTCTGATGTCATGCGGACTTGTTCCTCCCCGAAGATCTGAAAGGGAAATAGATAGAAAGCGAAGGAAATTTCATCATGACCTACTTCAGTGTCACTTCCGTCAAAACTTTACACACTTTAGTTCTCTGTAGAGACATGCAACATTAAAATGTCCTAATTCAATACAGGTCAGTCTCAATTTAACCTGAGACTTGCGTTTATTGATCATTGCTTTTAACTGCTGTCTTCCTGACATCAGATATGAAAGTTTGAGGTCAAGAGGTCATCAGTGCCACACAACAGAATTCAGCCACAGTGACCTACGACCTCTCCTCCTTCCCAGCTCCACGTGTCCATCATTACTCAATTACTAAAATGTCATCAGTGTCAAGTCATATGGTGAATTTAACTATATAAAACCCAAATCCTAAAACACAGAATTTTTTCTCAACCTTTCAGCTTCAACAGGCCAGCGTAAAATCAACAAGGTCGGTGTTAACAAGAGTAAATCAGTCACAAGAGCTGTAGAATACACCATCTTTAAGGTTACAGAGTTACCGTTCATCTGTCTTCTAGGCCATTATTGTCAAAGGACTGAGTGGAAAACAAGCAGATGGTTTCAACAGTGACCTTTGACCTCAGAGAACAGAAAGCTGGATCATACAGAGTGTGTCCTAACTCAGATCGGTTTAGATAATTTGCAAGTTTAAAAGCACTAAGTCAAATTCTTTCAGGTATGTATATGTGTGTGTGTGTGTGTGTGTGAGAGTGTGTGAGAAGGTTTAACATCTTGGCTTACTTATATCCTCTTCAGCAATTCTGAGATCTTCTCAAAAAACAAATGGAAACACATACATCATCACACCCTGCCAGCTTTGGTAATTTAAAGCGTGAGAAAGATCTTATTGCGTGATCTGCAAATCTGATAATGTGTTTATGAAGGGCATGTGGGTGATTTATGAGCTAACTGTCTGAACATGTTTTATACTCTATTGCCCCACAATTCTATGCGTGTTTGGCTCTTTCTGAGGGATCAGTTTATTGACATACATGCAAATTTATTTAGAATATAATCAGCCAATGTCATGTCACCAATGGATGTACCGTCACCCTTTCCCAGCTATTATCTGGCATGTTTAGGATAGCAACCGAAGTCCAAACAAACAGAGGGCAAGTGTCAGCTGTGTTGTGCTAAAATAAGCGAATCCACTCTGATTTCCTCAGCAGGGATGCATTTCTTCCACTGAGATGCTGGCAGCATGACAAATCCCTGAGAATGATTTGCTATGTTGATAAAACTACTGAATATTGTAGTATTATTGTTATTTACACTATATAAGCATTCTGACAGCACAATAAAAGTAGCATAGCAGTCTAAATGCACTCTATTAAAAGTCTTATGGAGTCATACAGCTTTGTGTGAGGAACAAATCCAATTAATGTTATTATTGACTGAAAACAATGCAAACGGTAATACTGTAAAATTTAAAATAACTATTTTCTATTTGAATATGTTTTAAAATGAAATTTATTTCTGACGCAAAGCTGAATTTTCAGCATCATTACTCCAGTCTTCAGTGTCACATGATCCTTCAGAAATCATTTTAATATGCTGATTTGCTGCTCAAGATACATTTGCTATTAATATCATTAAAAACTGCCAATTATTTTTGTGAAAACCATTATACTTTTTTTTTCAGGATTCTTTAATGAATAGAAAGTTCAAAAGAACAGCATTTACTTGAAATAGATATCATTTGGAACATTAAATGTCTTAACTGTCACTTTTGATCAATTTTATGCATCCTTTTATGCAGAACACAAATATTAATATCTTTAAAAAAAATCTTATTGACTCCAAACTTCTATTCTGTCCATGCTGAATTATTAGTTCCATCTCTCTTTGTTGCCCCATATCAGCTGTGGCAGTGACCACAAGGACTAACCGCCCATCACAGGTGCAGAATGATGATCAACACTGATCAGCAGAGCCAGACGTTCTGTGCTTCATCTATATAAATACACAAACTCTGATTCACACAGCAGCTGATATAACAACTGTGAGAACTCTGAAATGTAAACTTCACAAGGAGAGGACAGATAAAAGTGGAAGAACATGAGTAATCCTTCTTATAGGTCAAATCCTCTGTAATCCCATGCGAGGAACCGGACTGGCTTTTTGGCCATCCACTTTCTACTCAGGTAATTAGTCATTTAGCTATATACAGTATCAATCTTTGATGTACTGCCAGGAATGAAGAAAAAAACAGAAGCATGTGAATTTTTCTCTCAAGACCTCCACTATCCATCACTAGTTCATACAGTCTTCCTCCTCTCGTTCCTACCCCTCCTCTATCACCCCTTGGGACTTCTTAAATTGGACTGACCCACTTTTAAGTGCAATTTGTTAAAGAAATAGTTCATCCAAAAATGAAAATAGTTCATCCAAAAAATGAAACAAATCCATCAAAGAGGTTTTTAACTTCAAACCATTACTTCCCACTAAAATATGAGTCCTTTATCCATAATACTGCTTTCTCCAGTAAAAAAAAAAAAAAAAAGTTGTCTCGTCTGAATCAGGGGAGAAATATGCTCAGATCAAGCACTGTTTACAAGTGAAAACAGTCCAAAACATCTTAATGATAGATTTGTTTCTTCCAAATGCACAGCTTTTCAATAAAACATTAATTGATGGACTGGAGTTGTGTGGATTACTTGTGGATTATTGTGATGTTTTTATCAGCTGTTTGGACTCTCATTGACGGCACCCATTCACTGCAGAGGATCCATCGGTGAGCAACTCATGTAATGCTACATTTTTCCAAATCGGAAGAAGAAACAAACCCATCTACATTTTGGATGGCCTGAAGGTGAGAAAATTTCTAGCAAAAATTTTGGGTGAACTGTTCCTTTAAGGAATGCACAAATATTACTATTGCTTACACTTAAGTTATGAGCCATATCTAGAGACCAGAATATAACAGACTTGACCAGTCAGCAACCACCTACAACACTGTGCTGAAAAAAAACGGATCCATTGGTGAGCAACTCATGTAATGCTACATTTTTCCAAATCGGAAGAAGAAACAAACCCATCTACATTTTGGATGGCCTGAAGGTGAGAAAATTTCTAGCAAAAATTTTGGGTGAACTGTTCCTTTAAGGAATGCACAAATATTACTATTGCTTACACTTAAGTTATGAGCCATATCTAGAGACCAGAATATAACAGACTTGACCAGTCAGCAACCACCTACAACACTGTGCTGAAAAAAAACACATCATTCTAGTAACCATATAACAATGCCTTAGCAATATCCTAGTATCACGGCATTGGGCTTTGCATGTGAAAATGTAAAAAAAAAAGTTTTCCTCTCTGTCTTAGAGTAAAAACACTGACATTTTTCAACGGACTATCATTCTCTTATAGATTGTTTTCTCATGCTCACCACAGGTAACAATTTAGTGGAATGGATGAAACAAAAAATAAATCCGACAAGAGTGAGGATTGGGGCCCCTGTCATTCTCTCCAGTGAGCCGTGACCTGTGATAAGTGCGGCTCCTGATGCATCATGACGTCTCCGTGTCGTTTTCTCATGTGCAGTTTTATTCTTGGGAAATCAACCGTTTTAGCCGGAGTGACTCGCCGCTCACACATCAGCCTTTCATCTGTCCGCCACAGCTGGAGGGCTTAAAGAAAAGCTTCCAATGAAGTGGTAAACACTTCTTGTTAGGTGCATTGTGAACAATTGGGGTGAAAAACTTCAAGAACTGTGCTATAAAATAATAGGAGTTTCAGTAGAAACATCTGACACAAAGCTGATACTAAAATAAAACACAAAGGATAGAAATTAGAGCAAATATTAGCTTTTTTGGCAATATTGGAAGTTAATTAAATCAGAGCTTATTTTTTCCAGTTTAAACAAACATTTTCTAAACCAGGCAGGTCACAAATGTATTATTAAAATAGCTTGATGCCTCATTTTAGAGGGGCTATCTTATACTATTTTAAGGCAACAGACAAAATGGTATTTGTTATACCAGCTATCAGTATTGTAGAAAACTCTTCAGGCAAAAATGAACAGATACTTGATGCACTATGTACGGTGGCCGAGAAGGGCAGAACAAATCACAATTCTGAAAACAAAAGAACAAATTACAAACGCAAATGCAAGTCTAAAAAACAAAATAACAAGTCAGAAAACACAACGACAAATCTGAAAACAAATTAACAAGTCAGAAAACACAACGACAATTCAGACAAACCGGAAAAGGTAGGTTTAGTTTGAGACAGTGCCATTGGTTTGGGATTACTCACCGCTGACTGGACGAGACATCTGTGAATCAACGTATACAGGAAAGCCACTTTTAACTAAATGTAAATATACACTCCGTATATTTTATTCCAGAGTAAGGGCAATTCATACAATACATTTAAACTGAGCTACTTTAATACCATCTCCGAACTTTCTACCACGACTCTGCTGCTCTTCGGCTGGTTCTTCCCTGTATACGTTGATTCACAGATGTCTCGTCCAGTCAGCAGTGAGTAATCCCAAACCAATGGCACGGTCTCAAACTATACCCACCTTTTCCGGTTTGTCTGATTTGTCCTTGTGTTTTCTTTGTTTTCAGATTTGTCGTTGTGTTTTCTGACTTGTTATTTTGTTTTCGAATTTGTCATTGTGTTTTCTGACTTGTTATAATGTTTTCTGAATTGTTGTTGTGCTTTCTGAATTGTTATTTTGTTTTTTAGACTTGCATTTGCGTTTGTAATTTGTTATTTTGTTTTCAGAATTGTGATTTGTTCTGCACTTCTCGGTCACCGTACTTATGTCATTATTTTAAACTTCAGTTGCAAATACGTAAATTAGAATAGGAAATTTCAGCATTAGAATAGGTTAACAGTTGATCATAGAATCCCCCATCTGGAATTTTTCCTGTTTGTAACTACAGATTTTATTTTTATGTGCATATAAGTAGAAATAATTCAAAACCATACTTCCTTATGTCAGTTTGTAAACAACAATGTATTTTACTTCTTACTACTTTACTTTTGAATCTATTCTGATAGACAGTGGCTGGAGTTTCAGATGTTCATTTAGATTTGTTTCGTGGTCGTAGGTTTGTCTCAGAGAGAGGCTCCTCAAGGATGCTGCAGCATGTGGAGCACATGGACAGAGTCTATAACATCCCGCCACCACAGGGGCGCAAAATTGAACCTGAGAGAACTGCTGATGTCATCTTACTGCCGGCAACACCGAAGTTAAGGTATGACCATTAAAAAATCCATAAGTTTCTTGTATTAAATTGTTCATCAAATGTTCGGTGGTTGTGGTCCAGCATATATTCCAGTGGAGACCAGACAGGCCATTAATGTATTGAAAATATATTACTAAATAAAACCTGTCTTCATAATTTCTCTTTTCTCTCTTTTCATAGATGGAAGGGTGTGCGAGTGTTCATCTCTTCTACGTTCAGGGACATGCATGTGGAGAGGGATGTTCTTGTGCGTAGCGTGTTTCCCGAGCTCAGGAGACGAGCTGCTCTGCACTACCTCTACCTGCAGGAAGTGGAGCTGCGCTGGGGCGTCACAGAGGAGGAGTCTAACCGTGCTGTGGAGCTCTGTCTGTCGGAGGTCTGCCGCAGCCAGCTGCTGCTCGGGATTCTGGGAGAGAGATACGGCCTTGTGCCGCCCTGCCCCACCCTACCTGAGCTTCCTCAATACAGCTGGGTAATTACATTTATTTGTCTGATAGATGCTTTATCAAAAGTGTGATAGAAGTGATGAGTCACGTACAATCTTGCTGCACAGCATGTAGTTTAATGTTCACCACAGTTAAAATTTGACTAGAAACTTGTAAGCTAGATAAGAGAATCGAGGTAAAAAGTATAAGTACACTACCGTTCAGAAGTTTGGGGCCAGTAAGATTTTTTTTCAAAGACACTAATGAGCAATTCCATGCAAATGCCAACCTTACCATGAAAACCTTTTTTTTTTACCGAAAGAACAAAACCCTATTTCTAAATTGTGCATTTAGGGCTGTATTTTACTGCATTAATTTGCTTTAATAGAAATTTGAAGGGAATCGCCATGTCTATCCACCTCAAATAAGGTGTGCACCGAAAGTAAAATTACATTTTCATCCTACTGTATTTCATGTTTTCTAAAGAGAGATCAAAGGCCACCCATTTTTTAATTCATGTCAACAGTAAGCATTTTGTAGAAAGATGGAGACCTGTCTGAAAAAAAAACCACCCACTTTGTCCTAACAACAGTGATTTTTGAATGTATACGCTTTGCTTCGGTGCTCTGTCATGTCTGTAACAATTTAAATTGTGCAGTGTTGTCAGCTTCATTGATTATTATGGAAGTTTTCGCTCAGTTAATATGTTGGCGGTGCTGAGTTTCAGTGATTATAATAGGAACGCTCTTTTTGTATATATCACATTTGTCATGCTGCTAACTGCAAGTTTCTGCATTGACAACCTTATTTAAATGGTGTATTGAATTTATACTAAACTATAATAGACTATAATAGTAATAAATAAACTATAATAGTAATAATAATAATAATAATAATAATAATAATAACAATAATAGTACACATTTGTTACTGCAGAGTTTCATGCAATGCTCTTAATAAAAGTTATCTTTTGAGGCTGCTCATTTGTCAACTATGGTATTGATTTAGTATACTGATTCAATACAGATTCTGGTATCGTACCGAAGCCAAAAATGTGCTATTGAGCCATCCCTAATATGACACGGGTTTGGGCTCCTTGTCCTGAAGTTTTGTGAATTGTTTTCATTCTTCACTCTGCCAGCTGAACTCTGTGCCTGATGGGTTATCCAGCACTGAAATGGAGATTCGACAGTTTCAAGCTCTGTATCCAGACTCTGCCCAGAGCCGCATGTTCTTCTACTTCAGATCACCTCGTCTCACCAGGTATACATTCATTTATTATTTGTCAGCTGATCACATTCATTTTGTCTCTGTAGTTGACAGCAGCATAAAATGAAATAATGGAAAACACAATATCAACTGCAAGCTGATGTTTCTGAGGCTCTGTGATTTACATTAGATACAGTATGTCACATTATCTACATTTCATGTGTTTGTGTTTAGTTCGGTGCCAGTGGCATGGAGGACAGACTTTGTGGCAGAATCCAAAGAAGCTGAAGCTAAAATGAACAGCCTGAAAACATGGATCCGGAACAATGACTTCAAAGTGGCAGAAAAGTGAGTTCAGTATATTTGTTTTGTCAGCACAGTGAGTATTTATGTGTTTATTTTTTCACTGCTTCATATTCTTTTAGTTATCCCTGTGAATGGGGTGGGGTGGTGGATGGAACGCCCTATCTGAAAGGCCTGGAGGACTTTGGGAAGGCGGCGCTGGTGGATATCTGGGAAGCCATACAGCAGCTCTTTGTGAAGGTCAGACTTGGAGTTCCACTTTTTGGGGGCCACTCAGTCAAGGATAAATAAATATGAGTATGCAATTTAATAAAAAAATGGCTAAATTGAAAATATAGTATTCATTTTAATTCAGTACTTCCATATTTTCAGTTTGCTAGTTTAATTTACATTATATTTTCTGTTAGATTGTTAATTTATTTCAGTGTTTTTATTAAATTATATTTGCATTTAAAATTGTTTATTCTATTCATATCAATGTATTTAACATAATTTCCTTTCTTGTTTTTTAGGAGACAGATGAAGATGTGGCCTCAGAGATTAAGGAACAGGAAGTGCATCAGGATGCCCAACAGCGGCAGTTTCACGGCAGGGCAAAGCTTATTTCTATGGCAACAGCAAAAGTTCAAGAATGTCAGCAAAAAGGAGGAGTTCTGATGGTTGAAGGAAATCCTGGAGAGGGCAAAACTGTGTTCATGGTATTTATACATTGAATAAATAACCATCGTTCTTCATATATTAATTTTTCTGAACACTGACGTTAATCTGAATATCTCTCTGTGTCTTCTGTTTATTAAGGCTGCCCTGGCCCAGGCACTCAAAACCTCTGTCAAAAACAAGAAAGCCCCTCTGTGTGATGTCATATCCTATTCCACAGATGCTAGCCAGTCAGCTTGCAGTATTGTGCAGCTTCTTCGCTGTCTTGTTCAATGGCTGAGGAAAAGAAAAGACGATGTGGAGTTGCCTCCAAACACATATTATAAGTAAGGAAGTATCTGATGTAACATGCATCATCATTTCAGAAAACTAATTTCATAATTATTCTCTTATTGCATCACAGAGACTTGTTGTCTGAGTTCCACTTGAACTTGAATGAGTTTAACAAAAAGAAGCCA
>NW_015505249.1:187810-190121 GCF_001515645.1 Sinocyclocheilus grahami | reverse complement strand
CCGTATTTTTTATTCCATAGTAAGGGCAATTCATACAATACATTTAAACTGAGCTACTTTAATACCATCTCCGAACTTTCTACCACGACTCTGCTGCTCTTCGGCTGGTTCTTCCCTGTATACGTTGATTCACAGATGTCTCGTCCAGTCAGCGGTGAGTAATCCCAAACCAATGGCGCTGTCTCAAACTATACCTACCCTTTCCGGTTTGTCTGAATTGTCGTTGTGTTTTCTGACTTGATCATTTGTTTTCAGATTTGTCGTTGTGTTTTCTGACTTGTTATTTTGTTTTCGAATTTGTCATTGTGTTTTCTGACTTGTTATAATGTTTTCTGAATTGTTGTTGTGCTTTCTGAATTGTTATTTTGTTTTTTAGACTTGCATTTGCGTTTGTAATTTGTTATTTTGTTTTCAGAATTGTGATTTGTTCTGCACTTCTCGGCCACCGTAACTATGTGGGGTGGAAACCTCTAGAAAACCTTTAGGCAACATTTGAATGTCCTATTTTGTATTTAAGGAACTTCATATTCATATATTTTGTTTTCCTCAAAACCTTTCCGTCGGAAAACAATGGCAGTCTTGCAAAAAATAAATAAATAAATCTGATATCTTTATGGAAGTTGCTGAGAGAAGTGCCATTTTTGAAAAGCGTCTTGTGTGGTGTTCTTTTAATTTTAACATTAAGACTAATGAACTGTGAAAGAGAGAAACCTCTGAGCAAGCGAATCTTCTTCAGTGCAGGTGTATTAGATTATAGTTAGAACAGCACAGCACAAGCTTCAGAAGCAGGATTGAGCACCTGTTATTTTAGACAGTATTATGGTATTTTTCACTCACGACACGAACCCGAGACCTCTGAACTCGTGCCAGCGGTGCGTTGCGCGCAGTGTGTGCCTGCTGAAGAGTTTAATCCAAACACTTTCAAAGCGCCCACCCGTGCGAATAATCATTTCGACTATAAAAACACCAAATCTCACTGAACTGAATTGAACATGATCAAATATATCCGCTTTTATTTAAAAAAAAAACAAGCCATTCCATAGACTAAACTTCCAAATGTCAAATAATAGTGCAGCGACTCACATTTGAATGAAACTGCTATTTATAAATAAATAAAACTGACTTTTTATATCATCTGAGTAAAAGAAATCATGTTCTAAAGTTTTATAGTTCATGCATAAAACAATGAAACGATTACCATGATTACAGTGATGTTTGGTAATAAAATAAGTGAAGAAAATATTTGTTTTGGCATGATCAGTTCTGCAATAACATACTGAATATGAGCAAATAAATGCAAAACACATTCTCAAACTTTGTTCTTTTCTTACCTTGCTCTGAGATGATACATGACTGGACATCATAAGCAAACACGCCACGAGCTCCACTATCCTCCACATCTCGCCGGTCTGTGAAGCTCTTCTGTGTGAATGTGTGAGATGTGCTGATGCGACTGCAGACTACAAACCCAACATCATCATCATCATTGTCATCATTATCATCTCTCTCTCTCTCTCTCTCTCTCTCTCTCTCTCTCTCTCTCTCTCTCTCTCCCTGCCATCTTAACGCAACGCCTCCATCTACTGGACGAGCAAATCCCTACAACATGGTGGTACGTATAAACATCATATGATTTTAATTGTGGTAAATTATATATAGGACTTCTTAAGATAAACTTAAGATCATCTAAGTGTACTCAACTATGCTATTTTGGGACTCCATGAATATTAACTCAAATGTGCTATTCTATCTCTGTATTTAAAAAATTTATTTAGTTACCACTTGAGTGTACTAGTGTATGAAAGATGGGTTCAAGTGTACTACAAGTGGAAACAGAGATAGTATGTTATATACTCATGTTCATGGTGGTTTCATGGATGCATCATATTCAAGGTGGTCATAATCCATCATATTCATGGTGGTTTCATGGATGCAGTGGCGCTGTAAGGGGGGAGGGGTGTTGGGGGTTAGGACGATTCTAAAGGCCCAATGGTGGGGGGGGCCGTGAATCCCCCCCGCCCTCCCCAGAACACGATTTACAGAGGAGAATGCCCAAGTATAAGCTACTACCTACTGACCTTAATGTATATCAGTCACTCCTCTCTTCCTTCTCTGCTAATCTCTCCACTGCTGAAAGGACATACTATCATAAAATTAACAATTCGTCTAACTCTCGCATGCTCTTTAAAACATTTTCCTCCCTCCTTTGTCCTCCTCCTCCCCCTCCTTCATCAACTCTAACAGCTAACGACTTTGCCACGTTCTTCATTAATAAAATTAAAACCATCAGTGCACAATTTTCCATACCACA
>NW_015505249.1:175516-187369 GCF_001515645.1 Sinocyclocheilus grahami | reverse complement strand
CTCCTCTCTCTCTCTCTCTCTCTCTCTCTCTCTCTCTCTCTCTCTCTCTCTCCCTGCCATCTTAACGCAACGCCTCCATCTACTGGACGAGCAAATCCCTACAACATGGTGGTACGTATAAACATCATATGATTTTAATTGTGGTAAATTATATATAGGACTTCTTAAGATAAACTTAAGATCATCTAAGTGTACTCAACTATGCTATTTTGGGACTCCATGAATATTAACTCAAATGTGCTATTCTATCTCTGTATTTAAAAAAATTATTTAGTTACCACTTGAGTGTACTAGTGTATGAAAGATGGGTTCAAGTGTACTACAAGTGGAAACAGAGATAGTATGTTATATACTCATGTTCATGGTGGTTTCATGGATGCATCATATTCAAGGTGGTCATAATCCATCATATTCATGGTGGTTTCATGGATGCAGTGGCGCTGTAAGGGGGGAGGGGTGTTGGGGGTTAGGACGATTCTAAAGGCCCAATGGTGGGGGGGGCCGTGAATCCCCCCCGCCCTCCCCAGAACACGATTTACAGAGGAGAATGCCCAAGTATAAGCTACTACCTACTGACCTTAATGTATATCAGTCACTCCTCTCTTCCTTCTCTGCTAATCTCTCCACTGCTGAAAGGACATACTATCATAAAATTAACAATTCGTCTAACTCTCGCATGCTCTTTAAAACATTTTCCTCCCTCCTTTGTCCTCCTCCTCCCCCTCCTTCATCAACTCTAACAGCTAACGACTTTGCCACGTTCTTCATTAATAAAATTAAAACCATCAGTGCACAATTTTCCATACCACAATCTGTCAAGCACATCTTACCAGCAAACATACACTCATTCACATCCTTCTCTTCATTCTCTGAGGCAGAAGTCTCCAAGCTCATCTTTTCTAATCATCCTACTACTTGTCCACTTGATCTTATTCCATCTCATCTCCTTCAAGCCATTTCTCCTGGAGTTACCTGCACTCACTCACTGCATTAACCCATCCCATCACACTGGTGTTTTTCCCTCAGCATTTAGACAGGCTCGTATAACCCCACTACTTAAGAAACCCACCCTTAACCCATCTCTTTTAGAGAATTACAGACCGGTTTCCCTTCTTCCTTTCATTGCAAAAACACTTGAACGAGCTGTGCTCAACCAAGTCTCCGCCTTTCTCACACACAGAACAACCTCCTCAACAGCAACCAGTCTGGTTTCAGAAGTGAACATTCAACCGAGACTGCCTTGCTCTCAGTTGTTGAAGCCCCAAGACTGGCAAGAGCGGATTGCAAATCTTCAATACTTATCTTGCTGGATCTGTCCTCTGCTTTTGACACGAGTAACCACCAGATCCTCCTGTCAACCCTATTGGCAAAGGGCATTTCAGGAACTGCACACCAGTGGTTTGAGTCTTACATCTCAGATAGATCCTTCAAGGTATCTTGAAGAGGTGAGGTGTCCAAGTTGCAACATCTAACTACTGGGGTGCCTCAGGGCTCAGTTCTTGGACCACTTCTCTTCTCTGTCTACATGGCATCACTAGGTTCTGTCATTCAGAAACATGGCTTTTCATATCACTGCTATGCTGATGACACTTAACTCTACCTCTCATTCCATCCTGATGATCCAAAGATAGCTGCTCGCATCTCAGCTTGTATAACATACATTTCTTGCTGGATGAAGGACCATCACCTTCAACTCAACCTTGCCAAGACAGAACTGCTTGTGGTTCCAGCAAACCCATCGTTTCATAACAATTTCACCATCCAGTTAGGCACATCAACCATAACAGCCAGAAACCTTGGAGTTGTGATTGATGATAAGCTGAATTTCTCAGACCACATTGCTAAAACCGCCCGGTCCTGCAGATTTGCTTTATTCAACATCAAGAAGATCAAGCCCTTTCTTTCAGAATATGCTTCACAACTCCCTGTTCAACCTCTTGTTCTGTCCAGACTGAACTATTGCAATGCTTTCTTGGCAGGTCTTCCAGACAGTTCTATCAAACCTTTACAATTAATCCAGAACGCGGCAGCAAGATACATTTTTAATGAGCCGAAAAGAATGCATGTCACACCACTGTTTATGAATTTGCACTGGCTACCTATAGCTGCTCGCATAAAATTCAAGGCATTGATGTTTGTCTACAAAACCACCACTGGCTCTGCACCCCTTTACCTAAATTCATTACTTCAAACTTATGTGCCCCTAGAAGCTTGCGTTCTGCAAGTAAACGGTGCTTAATTGTGCCATCCCAAAGAGGTACAAAATCACTTTCACGGACTTTTAAATTAAATGTACCCTCCTGGTGGTCTCTGTGATTCTGTTATAAAGTTTATAGTTAGTGTTTAAAAGTCTATCCATCCATCCATCCATCTATCTGATTAACTCTAAATCCCAGATGGCGTCGCGGGGGCGTGTCGTCACGTGACCTGAGCAAGGTGTTTTCACGCTAACATGAGCGCTTGACATGAGCGCGCGGAGAGCAGAGGTCCGAGCTCAGAGCTCAGAGTGCAGGCGGACCGAGGAGAAAGACACGCTCAGTTCATCTATAGGAGGATGGAGGTGGAGAACCGACCCAACGGATTTGACTTCTCCAAACGGGACAAATTACTGAGCGCCGGTGAGTTTCTGATTCCCGTGCACAGTTATGCAGTCTCAGATGAAAATTGAGTTAAAGTTCTGAATCTTGTATTATGCATGAGGGCATAATTCAGGCAAAGTGTATTGCTTTGCTTTATTGTTTCTCAAATTATCCTTCCCAGGTTTGTTTTAAATAATATAGCCTACTTTTAGAGCTTTCTCAATGGAACATTGTGCAATGTTAATGCAATTTGTAATTTATTACCAGTGTATGGAGTAAATGTGTGTGTAATGTAATGAATGGACGTATAGAGCTGGAGTTTGGGGACAGTGAGGTATTTTAAAGCGCTGCTGAGGAATGTGTTTTATATGCACGTCCGCGAGGAATCGTAAAAGATGAACTTTTGAACTTGAGCGAATCACCCTCGAGCGCCACAAAAACACGTCGATGACAACAAACAAGCAGCTGAAGCATTTTTAATCAGTGAACATAAATCAATAGACAAAGAATAACAAATTATATATACAAATATATATATATTTGTTCATTAGTTTACACTAGTTTGTTTAGAATATTAGTAATTATAATATATTAAATATAAACTTTTTTTTGTTTAACTGGAAAAAATAGAAGTTGAATATCTTTGCTCTGTTTCCTACTAAAGCCCATATATGTTATTATGGGATGTGATGACTCCTAAAGCTTCTTTATCTTCATCTCTGATTTTTACCTTTAACATCAATGGAACTCTTCACATCTATAAAAGGTTATTTATAGTGAAAACAGGTTAAAATGTTCTTCACACTAATACAATTGGTTCTTTTTAAAGGGGTCATATGATGCGATTTCAAGTTTTCCTTTCTCTTTGGCACTGAAAGGTTCTTTTTGGAACAAAAATGGTTCTTCTATATCATCACTGTGAAAACCTCCTTTTGGAACCTTTTTTTTGTTTTTAAGAGTGTTGGAATAACACTGCAATTTACAATATAAAGACATCACTGCATATTCAGGATTGGCATCCTGGATTGACAGGATTCAGCAAATGTGATCATTTATGTGACTCGGTAAAATAATGTGATATTAGCACAGAAAGTGTATCAAACGTCCATGCTATGTAATTAACCAGTAGTTTCTGCTCCGGTAGAGTGGTCTCATGTCTTGACCCTCTGGATAGAGGTGTGTCAGATGGACGGGTAATAAGAGAATGATTTACCATTGCTGTCTGAAGAGAATGAACGATTATTGTTGGCGTAAATTATTCATGAATAATATTACACTACATTTATGGTGTACGAGCTAGTATACCTAGTTTTATTTTTTTGCAACATGAAAATGTGAATCTGTTCGAGTCAGTCACAGGTTGAAGTATTTTATTATTTTTTTAATCTTAAATTTTAAAATTTAGATGTTAAAGCATGAAGTAGATTAAGGAAACACACATACACTCTTAAGATGACCAGCTTGTTTTTAGCGCACACAAAGGTTGCCAGGACTTCCAAATTTTACAGCTGTGTTTCCTGCATGTGTTTGGCACATATATGCACACACACATTCAGCAACTGTGGACAACACAAACACACACAAACCCAACATGACGTGTTTCATTTTTACAGAACCTGAAAGTCAATAATTCAACAGTTACATTAAGTCCAGCTGATGAGTGTTGCTATAGAAACACTGGATTAGTCACTGCACATACCAGAATACAACTGTATAGTCAACAGCCTTGACCTTTCACTTCTGAGTGACCTTTCTACTCTCACTGACCTTACGGAGCGGAAAACGAGAGAAGAAGGAGATGCCAATGTGTATTGCTTTATATACATTTTATATACATATTCACTATAAAAAGTATATATTTTTTTACTTATGTATATAAATTAGACTTTAAATGTCAAGCTAAAAAAAACAAAGGGTCAAATTTCCTCCACTACTAATACAATTACTGTATGTGAAAGGGAGTGTGTGTGTGTGTGTGTTTGTGTGTGTGTGTGTGATTTGAGATTTTATCTTTAAGGTTGGTAGCACTTCCCCCACAAATAAACAAACACCCGTCATAAACACATAAAAGATAAACTTTCTGTCCTCCCCCTTACAGGGATCATAACCCCCCCTGCCCCTGGCCATTCCATGACCCCTTGTTTTGACCCTCTTGTTGCCATAGAAATCTTGACGGACATGTTGAACAGGTAGATTCATTCTGCCCCATGAGAGTTTTTGTTTTCCATTAATTTTGCTGTATAAACTGCATTTTTAAAGCATTGCATTTTGAAGGGATAGTCCAGGGAAGAATGAGAATTCTTTGAAATCTTAAGTCATTCCAAACCTGTATGCCTTTCTTTCTTCTTGGGAAGACTTATTTTGAAGAATGTTTGTAAATAAACAGCTTTGGTTTCCATTGACTTCCATTGTGTGGATGAAAATACAGTGGATGTCAGTGGGAACTGAAATGGTTTAGTTACCAACATTCTTCAAAATATCTTCTTTTGTGTTCAGCATAGGAAATGAAGTCATACATGGATATGAATGATGAAGCTATGGAAAATAAATGGATATTCAGGTTACATATCACTACTACATCTGTACAGCTCCCCTCACGATCCCTCTTTCCTTCCATCAGCCAAGTGGAACTGAAGACATCTGGGCAGCCTCATCCCTCTCTTCTGCAGGCGGGGGGTGGGGTGTTGGTATGTGTGAGTGTGCTTTTGTATGCATTTGTCCCTATACCTGTGAGTATGCATGCCATGTGACTGTGTGTGTGTTTTTGTTCTTTGTGAATACAGATCATGCAGTTTTTTAGCTTTAAACCTATTCCATTGCTTCTCATGGACTCCAATTAATGATGTAAATTGACAGTGATATATCATGATATAATGAGCCAATATTTTTTTTTGTTTTTGTTTTGAGACAATCTGCATCTGCCCAGAATATTTTCCGCTTTACAGATTCATAAAAGTCCATGTAAATTATGTATATGTGAATATTGATATATTTGTATATTAATAATAAAGCATTTCATTTCCCATAATTAAATTGTAATTTATATTTTAGATAAAATACTAATTTATTAATAATACTATCAGTATATATTTTTTTTATTAAAAACATATATTTGCTATCATTAAATTGACATTTAAATTGCATATACAATGCATGTTTATTAATATCAATATATTTAACAGTATTTATAAAACATTTTTATTTTTTCTGTTATTAAATTGATATTTAATTGTATATAAATACCCATTTTTTTAATATTAATATTGATATGTTTATATTTCCATTTGATATAATTAAATTGACATTTAAATAGTACATAAAATACACATTTTTTAATATTAATATATTTATTTTTAATAAAAAAATAATCCATTTGTCATGTAAATTATATTTACATTTACATTTTAATCAGTGAATTTAATATTTACATTTATATATAATTATAAATATAAAATGTACATTTATTAATATTAGTATCAATACATTTATTTTTTTTATAAAAAAAACATTTCCATTTGATATCATTAAACTGTCATTTAAATTGTATATAAAATGTACTTTTAGTGTTATTAATATCAATGTATTTAATTTTTTAAAAACATTTTCATTTACTATCATTAAATTATTATTTACATTTTGTATAAAATACATTTATTGAGCTTAATGTCAATATGTATTTATTATTTATAGAAAACATTAATTTGCCATCATTATATTAATATCCCTAAATTGTCATTTTATAAATATTTTCAGTGACCACAAAGTATTTGCAAACTTTAAAGGCACAAAATGCTTGAATTCCATTGCTTTAGATTGAAAATATCATATAAAGTATAGCATTTATTTTGAAAAAAAAAAACTTTTTTCTTGTTTGAATAAAAACATTTCACAAAAAGTTTACAAAACAGATATACTGATATTTCTATTATAATTTATCAATTCTTGTTGTCCAAACTTTAGCGCAACATGTGAACGCCACTTGGTTTGATATTTTTGCTATTAAATGGAATGATATTCAAACATTTTAATGTCAAAACATCTTAAGTGTCCAAAACCTTTTTAGAGCCTCTGCATGTGTATATATAACTGAAAATCACAGTTTGGTGAACCACTAAAATCAGTATTAGCCACACTATATTGCTAAAACTGAAAAAATAAAGCTAAATAAAAAAAAGCAAAGAATAATAAAAATAACAAAATTATTAAATCTAAAAATGAATACTGAACATTTAGAAATAAAATCCAATTCAAAATATAAAAAAAAAATTATTATGATATATAAATGATCCTAAAGTAACACAACAAATAAACCTAGAAAAGTACTAATTTATATAAGTCAAATCCCACAATGACTAGCATTTAGCTAATGATTTCACTTTAAAAAGATGCAAACATTATCTGAAAAAAATAAATAAATTGGTTAATCTCTTTGATTTGTTTTGAGTTTAATTACAGGAAATGTCGGAACAAAACGATTCACTAAAATGATTTTTTTTCAGTTTGAAAATCTGCAGGCACAATAGATGTGGAAATAAAAATCATATAGAGACTAGTTGTTGATAAGGACATAAATCTCATTCATCAGTTTGCAAAAATACAATCACATATTCTTATTTTTCTGTCTTAGAAAAGTTTGAATTTCTGTTGTATAAAGACCAACTTCCTAATGCCCCCTCATATTCTCTCACTCTTTCTCTCTGCAGGTTTTTATGAGGAGAACTCCCTTCAGGACGACACGGGTGAGGAAACTGTGCATGATCTCCATGCCGACACCTACTGTCTATATTGGCTCATTTCTGTGCTTTGTGTCTCAAACATTTTTTAAATCATGCAGAATAGTGAACATTATATTGTGTGGGTTTTTTTTAATATTGTGTTTTTATTTTATTAATATTATTAGAAGAGGGTTGAGAATTTGAGTCTATTGTGGCATTCTGTAATGAAACTCAAATGTAGAGGGAATTAAAAAATAGCATCCAGAATAAAAGGAGACTGCAGTACTCATCTTCACCAGTAGGGCATGTCACAGAGCTCTTCTTTTCCCTCATTCTCCAAAGCTCTGGTGAAAGTGCACCTTTTAGAGGTCGGAATAAGTTCAGGAGCTTCTGATCTTATGTTGCCAACAAATCCTTCTGTAATACATGCATGCATGCTGCTGTAAAGCTTTACAAGTCAGGGTCGAACATTGTTAGAGAAAGCACTTGATTTATGTGAGAAACCAATTAAGCCGTAAAGCGACGGAAGAGTGTTCCACACACACACACACACACACACACACACACACACACTCTCTCTCTCTCTGGTGACATCACCTTCACTCTCTGTGGCAGTGGAGTCAAAGTTAGGTCAGCAATCAGGCACAATATGCCAACAAGCAGGGATTCTAGGCATCTGATTGGCTAAAAGTATTTTGGTGATTTTGATTATTTATTTTGATTATTATTATTTTAAGAGTACTATAATACTTAAAGGAATAGTTCACACACAAAATCATCCTCAGGCCACCCTAGATGAGTTTTTCTTCATCAGAACAGATTTGGAGAAATTTAGCAGTATATAACTTGCTTACCAGTGGATCTGATGCATCCTATGCAGTGAATGGGTGCCGTCAGAATGAGAGTTCATACTCTTCATACAATAATCCACAAGTAACCCACACCACTCCAGCTTCCTCCAGTGAAAAATTCCATCCTCTCACATCAAAGTCAACAAGCATATTCGTTTAGAACAACTGTTTTTGCTTGTAAACGGTTCTTGATTTGTGCAAATTTCTCTCCTGAGAAGTTTTCTTCAAATTTCTCTTCAATAGAGTAAGCAATATTATGGATAGTGGACTCGTTTTAGATGAAAGCAATGGTTTGAATTTGAAAATGTCTTAATGTTGGATTTGTTTGTTACATGCATCTTTTCACTTCATAAGATGTTGATTGATGTGCCAGAGTAATGTGGATTATTGTGATGTTTTTAGGGCTGTCACGATTCGTCGATTTTATTAGAGTATTCAATTTTTAAAAATCATCGACTTCATTTTGCTCGTGTCGACTAACCGGCAAAATACCGGAAGTGGCACATTTCATGGATGAGAATCCATAAAACACATCATTAGACTGTTTCCCAAGGCTGCATGATATATTAAACCCATTTAATAAATCATAATTAAGCATAATTGTGAATTCACAAATGCTACGATTTAATTAAAATAATTTTATGCAATGCAGTTCTAATACAGTATATGCGCTTTAATTATTTACATGCGTGTAGGTTAAGTACGTGCGTCACACAGTGGCTCTGTTCACAGTAGTTCCACAGAAACTGTTATCATTTACATGTGGAGCGTCTCAAATTCCATCTCTGCATGTTGTGTTGAGTTTGGGTTTATTATAACGTTCATCTGGGAACGCAACGTGCGCTATTTCATCAGATTTGTAAGGTAAATAATTTATAAATCTCAGGAGAATGCATTGTGTTTTCAAAATAAAAGCTCAAACCCTCACTCTGAGTTTACACGTTTACATTCGTTTAATTACAGTGGCTATAGCATTTCTGTGCTAAAGAAATGGCCAAATATTAAAGATTAAATGGACATTTGAATTAAATGGTGCTTGGTCAATATTAAACAAGTATTAGATCGCACAGCAATGTGTAAAAATAATCATCAGGCCGTTGGCGCCCTCTGCAGTCCTTTGTTGTAATATGTAATGTACATTAGCTCTATTGTTTATAATACATTATGTATTTTAATAGTTTTGTTCAATAAAACCACATGATTTCTTGCTTTTGATACGTTATTTGAACTAATTATTATTGCCTCATTGCTATTATATATGTATTTTAAGTAATTTTAAAGGCTATTGTTCACTTACATCTATTTTTATTACCACAAAAAAATGTATTATAATTATAGGGCCCTATGAAATCCGTTTTATTTCCAAATGTTCCATTTTCATTTTTCTATACTCTGTTTTAATGGTCAAATTCTATTTTATTAATCAAAAAGCCTGTCTAATTAATTTAGTTTTATCTTTACCAAATTTTTACTTTACCATTATTTTCTGGATTCCATTTGAATGGTTCCATTAAATTTTAAAAATCAAAAGCACCTCCAATTAATTGATTTTATTAAAAAAAAAAAAAATGCATTTTTTTTTTTTTTTCAGAAGTACTGCACATTAACATTTTTCTCCTAAATAAATTCTGGTAAATAACATTTCTGGTAAATACTCCTTTAAAAAGTGTTTTTTGATTATAATTGTATTATTAGTAGACTAGAACATGTGGATATGTTGGCATTCTTACACTATAATGCTGAACTTTGATTTCAATGATTTGGACTATGAGATGGACACTTTATGTTGCACTATATTTTTGCTTTAAAAAAGGATTTCATAGAAATTAGGATTTCATTTGGTTTAATAAAATATAGTTTAATAAAATATTCTTAAGTAAAATTGTAGATTTTTTTTGTGGGAAATGAATAGTTTAGATTAATCGATAAATTAGTCGATAGGTTAATCGAAATAAAAATAGTCGTTAGTGGCTGGCTGGCAGCCATAGATGTTTTCATCAGCTGTTTGGACTCTCAATCTGACGGCACCCATTCACTGCAGAGGATCCACTGGTGAGCAAATTATGTAATGCTGAATTTCTCCAAATCTGTTCAGATGAAGAAACAAACTCATCTACATTGAATCAACTATTCAAGTCACGTAACATTTATTTATATAGTGTTTTATACAATACAGAATGTTTCAAATAAAATTGTTTTTATTCAATATTGTCAGTGCAGTTAAATCAATAATATTACTGAATATTAAAGACCCCTAGAGAGCCTTTGAATAAAAACCAAAAGTGCAGCATTGCTTACCTTATACCTTTTACACCTTCTTGTGCTTGTTGAGTGAAGGTTTGAAAGGTTTTGTCTGCAAAGTTCAGTTTTTTTTAGGTCTGAAGGTCACAAATGTAGTGTCTGAAATGTCTTACCAGACAATGTTCCATTGTTCCTACTGCAGTTTGCACTCATTGGTCAGTGAGTCGCTTACATGTTAAACCCAACGACATCAATGAATGTATATCGCAGCCGTAATAAGGAGAAAAGTGCGGTCGGTTTGCTGGGAGAGAGTTGACGTGTAGTATATGGTAATTTCAGGGCACAGCCAACGGTCGATGGTTTCTTATGCATCCAAACTCACCGACAGCGTTGAATGTTCCCAGAATGCACCAGGTGTGCCTTTGCATGTCCCAAACTCAGTGTTAAATATGATAAATCTTAGCTAGATTTGCTATTTGATTAAACACATATCCGGCTGTGTTAGATTGCACTAGGAGATTGTGTAATTATATGCTGATTTTTTTTTAGCATATAATTATTATTGTGGTTGTAATCATCTGCTATTGTATGATGTTCTTTAGTGGTATTCATTTGAATAAAAAATGGGAAAGCGTACGGAGTCATACATCATAAGCGCTCTGATTTTTTTGTCAGCTTGGAAGAAACCGAAAACAATATGGTTTTATTTCCTTTGTAAGAAATGCAAAATAAAGTTATATACAAATTTTTTTTTTGCTTGAGAATTTTCTAATGTATACTAACCTACCAAAAAGTATATTTTTGTTTTATTATTCTTCAAAAGACCCTATAAATACCTTGGTAATTGAGTGTAGTGAACCAGTGTATATAACAAGATATTGTGGTATTACCACCCTTTTCATGTGTTATGTACCATGATATTCTATCCAGTACCCTTTAAATACTATGGTAAATTGATAATAAAAACCATTCGGTAGCATGGTAAATATCAAAGTTCTATGGTTTTAGTATGTTATTTGATTCTGTACAGTTTTCTCTAAAATAAATAATATTATTTGAAATAACTTGGTACATGAATAAAGCAATCAGTACCATGGTATTTATTAAAATACTCTGGTATTACCATGTTTTTTAATATGTACCATGATATTCTTTGGACTACCCTTTAAATACTACAGTGCATGATAACCATTCAGTACTATTGTATGTATAAAAAGTACCATGGTATTAGAATTTAAAGTTTTTACATTTATGTACCATGGTATATATCAAAATACAATGGTATTACCATGAGTTTTTAAAAGTATCATGAGTATCCTACAAATGTCATGGTATTACTATTTACTTTATGTACCATGGTATTTATTGAAATATATATTTATACCAATCAGTGCCATGGTATATATCAAAATACTGTGGTATTACAGCGTTGTTTAAAATTGTTTTCATATATATATATATATATAT
>NW_015505249.1:174274-174782 GCF_001515645.1 Sinocyclocheilus grahami | reverse complement strand
GCTGGGAGCAAAAACACACCTGTCTAATACCTGCAAAACATTTTTGTGTGTGCTTGTGAGGTTTTGTTGCATGGAAATGTTTGCCCATAATCGTTCTGGACACACTAGGGGTGCATTTCCCACAATCCTCTTTGCCTATGGCGACCCTCTCGCTCAACATGTGTTAACTAGGTCAACACACATACATAGGATCATATGAAGTAACCAGGCATATCTAAAACCCAATAAAATAGGACTGGGGCTCACAGACCACTGATCTAGATGCTGGATCAGGTCACACCGGGTTCTTCTGCAGGTTTAAATCCTTCATTCCTCTCTATCAGAAGAAAGAGGTTACACTGTGTGAAAATGAAATTTACAGCAACGTTATAGTGTAAATACCCTTATGAAGAAGTACACTTCAACATACTTTGTGAGTACTTCTTATGAAAATCATTTACTTAAAGAATATTCTTAAGTGCAAACCCAAAAATGAAAATTCTGTTATCATTTATTCACCCTCATGTCA
>NW_015505249.1:170109-174264 GCF_001515645.1 Sinocyclocheilus grahami | reverse complement strand
ATTTATTAATATTAGTATCAATACATTTATTTTTTTTATAAAAAACATTTCCATTTGATATCATTAAACTGTCATTTAAATTGTATATAAAATGTACTTTTAGTGTTATTAATATCAATGTATTTAATTTTTTTAAAACATTTTCATTTACTATCATTAAATTATTATTTACATTTTGTATAAAATACATTTATTGAGCTTAATGTCAATATGTATTTATTATTTATAGAAAACATTCATTTGCCATCATTATATTAATATCCCTAAATTGTCATTTTATAAATATTTTCAGTGACCACAAAGTATTTGCAAACTTTAAAGGCACAAAATGCTTGAATTCCATTGCTTTAGATTGAAAATATCATATAAAGTATAGCATTTATTTTGAAAAAAAAAAAACTTTTTTCTTGTTTGAATAAAAACATTTCACAAAAAGTTTACAAAACAGATATACTGATATTTCTATTATAATTGATCAATTCTTGTTGTCCAAACTTTAGCGCAACATGTGAACGCCACTTGGGTTGTATAAAGACCAACTTCCTAATGCCCCCTCATATTCTCTCACTCTTTCTCTCTGCAGGTTTTTATGAGGAGAACTCCCTTCAGGACGACACGGGTGAGGAAACTGTGCATGATCTCCATGCCGACACCTACTGTCTATATTGGCTCATTTCTGTGCTTTGTGTCTCAAACATTTTTTAAATCATGCAGAATAGTGAACATTATATTGTGTGGGTTTTTTTTAATATTGTGTTTTTATTTTATTAATATTTTTAGAAGAGGGTTGAGAATTTGAGTCTATTGTGGCATTCTGTAATGAAACTCAAATGTAGAGGGAATTAAAAAATAGCATCCAGAATAAAAGGAGACTGCAGTACTCATCTTCACCAGTAGGGCATGTCACAGAGCTCTTCTTTTTCCTCATTCTCCAAAGCTCTGGTGAAAGTGCACCTTTTAGGGGTCGGAATAAGTTCAGGAGCTTCTGATCTTATGTTGCCAACAAATCCTTCTGTGATACATGCATGCATGCTGCTGTAAAGCTGTACAAGTCAGGGTCGAACATTGTTAGAGAAAGCACTTGATTTATGTGAGAAACCAATTAAGCCGTAAAGCGACGGAAGAGTGTTCCACACACACACACACACACACACACACATCTTCATAACTACACGCTGACTGTTAAATGACTGTTCCTTCTGATCAGCAGAATCACAGGCCTGTTCAGAGAGGAGGAGTAGCTTACTCAATATTATATGCAGTATGCACGCTTTGTTTAAACTACATGTGAATGCATTATACATTGTTTTTAAACATTTTAAACTGTCATACACTGCTTTGTTGGTGCATGACCTCTTAAGTGCTATGAGCACATGCACTCCTATGCTCACAAAGGTTGCATTTATTTGATAAAAAAGCAGTAAAAACTGTAATATTGTTAAATATTATTACAATTTAAAATAACTGTTTTATTTATTTTAAGATATTTATTACTTTTTACATTTATATAATGTAAATATATAATTTTGAATATATAACAGTTATAATTAATATATAATTTATTCCTGTGACGCAAAGCTGAATTTTCAGCATCATCACTCCAGTCTTCAGTGTCACGTGATCCTTCAGAGATCATTCTAATATGCTGATTTGCTCAAGTAAAACATTTTTTATTATTAATGTTGAAAATGGTTGTGCTGATTTATATTTGATAATTTTTTTTTTTTTCAGAATTCTTTGATGAATAGAAAGTTCAAAGGAACAGCATTTATTTGAAATAACATTATAAATGTCTTTACTGCCACTTTTGATCAATTTAATGCATCCTTGCTGAATAAAGGTGTTGATTTAATTTACTGTATTTTTTTCACGGGTCCAACTGCATGCAAAATTAAAATAACACTGAAACAAAATTGATTTAAATTTGCATAGCAACTACCGATTTTACTTTGACTATGTAGAGTTGTAAGGTTAATTTCATTTTATTTACATTTAATTTTTTTTTCAAGTTTAACTATGTGCATATATGCATATGTGTATATGTTTTTTAATTGCTGATGCTGATATGTATATCAGAATTCTAATCATGTTTATTTTAAAATTATTTCATTTTATTTCAGTTTCTTAAAATCAAACTTAAAACCAATTAAGGATGACCATAAACTGCATTGGTCCAACTGCTGGTCCATAACATTGTCCGAAAAACTAAATTGATTGAAATTTGTATACTATATACTGATTTAGTGTGCAAACTTTGAACAATTATATGGCTAATTTCATTTCATTACAGGCATTAGAATTGTTTTGTTCAACCTGCTGTCTGTCTGAATCTGAACAGACCTGTGACCAATTTCCGGGTTGTGAGAGTGGTCTGCTTATTTCTCATTCTGTCTCTGTCAGAATGTGATGAGATGTTTTGTGGCATGATGATGATGATGCTAGTTTTTTAGCCTGTGGGTGATTTAAAAAAAAAAATCCTATTATTGCTTTTATTTGTACATTGGATGCATTAGATGGAGTGAGAGAGAGTGGATGTGTGTGTGTGTAAATTGATTTAAATTTGCATAGCAACTACCGATTTTACTTTGACTATGTAGAGTTGTAAGGTTAATTTCATTTTATTTACATTTAACTTTTTTTTCAAGTTTAACTATGTGCATATATGCATATGTGTATATGTTTTTTAATTGCTGATGCTGATATGTATATCAGAATTCTAATCCTGTTTATTTTAAAATTCTTTCATTTTATTTCAGTTTCTTAAAATCAAACTTAAAACCAATTAAGGATGACCATAAACTGCATTGGTCCAACTGCTGGTCCATAACATTGTCCGAAAAACAAAATTGATTGAAATTTGCATACTATATACTGATTTAGTGTGCAAACTTTGAACAATTATATGGCTAATTTCATTTCATTACATGCATTAGAATTGTTTTGTTCACCCTGCTGTCTGTCTGAATCTGAACAGACCTGTGACCAATTTCCGGCTTGTGAACTTGCGACCCATCACTTTTTAAAGAGTGGTCTGCTTATTTCTCATTCTGTCTCTGTCAGAATGTGATGAGATGTTTTGTGGCATAATGATGATGATGCTAGTTTTTTAGCCTGTGGGTGATTTAAAAAAAAAATCCTATTATTTCTTTTATTTGTACATTGGATGCATTAGATGGAGTGAGAGAGAGTGGATGTGTGTGTGTGTGCTTTCATGTATGTCACCCTGTTCAATTTTAAAAATGTGTGTTCCATAGTTCTCGTTTGCTATAAAGTTTGACCTGTGTTTGACCCAATCCACACAATACTGTGCCCTTACAACACAGCCTTCTTGAGGTTTCAGGGTTAGGTTGAGTGCTTTCCGTACCATTTACGACACTCAGGCTTTTAGAAGACCTTTCCATGACCCCGCGGCACACCTGCTCCCCCAACAGTTCACCAGCACTTCTGAGCAACCAACAAATCTGTCAAGATTAGCCGAATCATTTCTGTGAATCAGTTCATTTGGGTGCTTAAAGGGTTAGTTCACCCAAAAATTTAAATTAGCCCATACTCACCCGCAAGTCATCCTAGGTGTATATGACTTTCTTCTTTCAGACGTTAAGTCCAGAGTTATATTAAACATTGTCTTTGATCTTTCAAGCTGTTTAATGCCACTCAGTGGGTGTTGCATGCATCAGTCCAAAAGATGTGAAATGAAAAGCGTCCCATCCATAAAAAAAAGTGTCTCACACGGCTCCGGGGGGTGAACAAAGGCTTCCTGTAGCGAATCGATGTGTTTTTGTAAGAAAAATATCCATATTCAAAACGTAATAATCACTTTAATGTAGCTTGTGCCAACAGTTGTACACAGAAACCGCTCCGGGAGCATGACGTATGAGGTCAGCGTTGCGCATGCGCCGGTGAGTCTCGTGAAAACCAACGTTTGTTAACAGGAGCAAAGGAAGCAAAGTTTCCTTTCTTTAGCAAAGGAAAACCTGTCTCCTCTTGACTTATATCGAAATCCTCTGACATTCTTCTTTACAAATCCTTGTTTTGTACTTCTAATAAGTAACCGTGGTTTTGTTTTGATCTCTCTGCTGCGCTTTCGCATCCGTCACTTCTGAGCGGCGCATGTGCAACTCTGACCTCATACGTCATCCTCCCGGAACTGCTTCT
>NW_015505249.1:166193-169896 GCF_001515645.1 Sinocyclocheilus grahami | reverse complement strand
CTTTTTTTCACTTCTTTTGGACTGATGCATGCAACACCCGCTGAGTGGCATTAAACAGCTTGAAAGATCAAAGACGATTTTTAATATAACTCAGATTGGATTCGTCTGAAAGAAGAAAGTCATATACACCTAGGATGACTTGAGGGTGAATAATTTATGGGTTAATTTTCATTTTTGGGTGAACTTACTCTTTAAAACTATCATGGATTAATTTAGAGAATCATTGCAAAGTCCCTGTGTGGGATTGTACATATTCCTAGAAATTTTGACTACTGTTTGTTTGAATATCAGTTCAACTGTGGGGCCATGTAATATTGTTTAAATATAGATCACGTTCAATCGTCTCTGGTTCTATGTTTCCCATCCCCCTTCCTGCCAGCTCTGTGTCTGTTTGGTTTGTAGTGAAATCTGGGTCACGCCGCATGATGCTGTAAGTCATCTCAAACACAGTGAGACTGCAGAAGATTCCTGGCGTTCGCGTATGTCACTGTATTCACGTAATCCTGCTGTCTGTTGCGCTGAGATTTAGATAAGAACTTTATTTAACTTTATACGTTTGTGATTACAATGATTTCAGCAGCTCAGTAAACTCCGATTAACCTACTATCAGACGTCACAGAGATAGCTGTGTGTCATTATTGTCTTCCTGTTCTTAAAATTAACAGAAAAGGTTATTTATTTTGTCAGCTTATATTTGAGAATATATTTATATCCCATTGACTGATGCTTAGTGCTTGGTTTTTTTTATAACTGATATGTATATCAGAAAAAAAATCTAAACCTATTTATCTTTTTCATGTATTAAAATGTAAGTTGTTTTTTGTTACATTTTATTAATATTTTTATTTAAATTATGTATTAAAATAACAAAATAATAAATTGTATTTTAATATATTTTACATTTTCTCATATCTTAAATAGAATTTTATTTTATTTTAATTATATTAAAATAGCATATGTGACCCTGGACCACAAAACCAGTCATACTGTAATATTTACAAGATCTTTTGTAAATTTCCAACCGTAAATATATCAAAACTAAATTTTTGATATGCATTGCTAAGAACTTCATTTAGACAACTTTAAAGGTGATTTTCTCAATATTTAGATTTTTTTGCACCCTCAGATTCCAGATATTCCAATTGTTGTATCTCTGCGAAATATTGTCCTATCCTAACAAACCATACATCAATGGAAAGCTTATTTTAAAGTGATGTGTAAATCTCAATTTCAAAAAATGGACCCTTATGACTGGTTTTGTGTTCCAGGGTCACATATGGTATTACTTTCATATATTTTAATAATTTTTTATTGTTTTTACATTTTTACATTTTATTTTCTTTCAATTTAATTGTATTTGTTTATGTATTACAATATCATGAAATAATGTATTTTAATGTTCTTTTTTTTTCATTTCTTTTTACATTTTAAGATTTGTAATTTAATTTTAATAATGCATTAAAATAACGTTAAATACATTATTACTGTCACATATTTTGTTTTATTTTATGTTTAGATTTTCTTAATTCAATTTCATTTCATTTTTAATAATGTATAAATAACATTCATGTATTTTTTACTATATACTATTTTATTTTATTATTTTTATTACATTTTTAGATTGTATTTTATTTTATTAATTTATTTATTTATTTATACAATTAACATTCAAGTATTTATTTATTTAATTAAATAAATTTTTAGATTATAATTAAGGTTTTATTTAGTAGATTATTCATGTTTTACTATACATCTGGTCACCAAAGGTCAGCAAAAACCTCACACATACACATTTACCTATCTAAAGGAAGACACAGCCTACCATTGATTTTTCTTGCTTTTAATGCGAAGCGGATACTAATTACTATGGACTTTAATGATAATTTGTTCCCAATACTTAAGAAATGTAAACTTCAGTAGGCAAAACGAGGCCTCACTCTTTAATTAGCGTGTAATTAAATGTCTTTCTCTGTAGAGGATGGTGGTGAGCGTTGGTGTCTGATCTGCGGTGACCGGGCGTCTGGGCTGCACTATGGCATCATTTCCTGTGAGGGCTGTAAGGGCTTCTTCAAACGCAGTATCTGCAACAAGCGCATCTACCGCTGCAACAGAGACAAGAACTGCCAGATGTCCCGCAAGCAACGCAACCGCTGTCAGTACTGTAGACTGCAGAAATGCCTTCAGATGGGAATGAACCGCAAGGGTGAGCGAAACACGGCCACACACACTCACTCACACACGCACACACACACTCACACATGATTATCATTGTCTAAAAGAAAATAAAAATAACCATGATTTATTTTTAGTTTAAGTTTTTGATACTAAAAATATTATAAGACCTTGAAACTTTAAGACTTGGCTATTAATCAGCTAAAACATCTTTTTTCTTTGGTCTTGTCTTTTTCTTAACTTAACCTGTGTTATTCTCCTTTTTTTACACGCATCTATTCAGAATTACAATTTCACCCTAATTATGCAGCACACGTCTTTTGTATAAACACAAAAACAAAATGTTCGAGGATTATACACTTTTTATTATTTATTGACCTCTTAACTGGATCCCTCTCGTCTGCTCTTTGATGCTGTTTCATTTGAAGCAGATATCTGATTGTTCTATTATGTAAATGACGAGATATAGATCAGGGTTTGATTGGGCATGCCTGAAGAAAAATGCACAGAAATCAGATAGAGATCTGGGTTGCAACGCTGATAACAGATTGCTTGATCCACAGCATGATGTCCCTCTCTGTCTGTTTTTTTGGGCAAAACTCTCTGACACACATACACATTAAATAATTTATATTTTCTACACTTTAGCCTACAGCAAACACTGTTGATGTACTTGCCTGCAGTCTGCACCAGAGGGAGCTGTTGGTCTTTATTGCTCTATCAGACACCTACTTCCTCTTCCTTCCCTCTGGCAATATTTGATTTGCAATACTAGCAACCTGCTTTTATACTGTATAATGCATTACATGTAGCTATATGAATGTGGTTAATTTTTAATGTAAAATATATTGTTGGCAATCCCATTGAGAAATCAGTCAAGAAAGAGACATTAAAAATCTTGGTTAATGAATCAGATTGAACATATAATGACATATTGAGTGAATTGCATTGTTGGATGTAATATATATGCTGTGCTCTCTTGTATTGTGCACATTTTGGCAAATAATAACAAATCATCCAGGTTTTTAGTACAAAAACGTTATGCACAGTAAATACTGTAGAAAGAGTATTTGTAGTATGGAAGTATGCAGTTCAAAACATAACATTTTTATCTCTCTTTCAGCTATCAGAGAGGACGGGATGCCAGGAGGGAGGAATAAAATGATTGGACCTGTACAGGTAAGACAATTGTGTGTGGTTGATTTTTTTTTTCATAGCTATAGTTTGAGGACAAATTAGTCCCCAGAAGTGAGCTAAATCTGACAAAACCTCCTTTATGGAGTGTCCATATTTCATTTGTATGCTTTAAAAATAGGCATTTTTTTAAATTATGGTATGTCCTTATATACAAAAACTAATATGATTTTGTTAACCTTATGTGTGAAACCTCATATGCTTTTCTCACATGTGTGTGTTTGTGTATATCTATATATCTATACCTATATATCTATTTATCTATCTATATATATATATACACTCTCTCTGTGTGTGTGTGTGTGTGTATATATATATATATATATATATATATACA
>NW_015505249.1:160866-164129 GCF_001515645.1 Sinocyclocheilus grahami | reverse complement strand
ATATATATATATATATATATATATATATATATATATATATATATATATATATATATATATATATATACATATATATATAATATTTTTTTCAGCAAAGGCCACACTAAATTGATCAAAAGTGACAGTAACAACATTTTTCATTTTACAAAAGATTTCTATTTCAAATAAATTCTGTTTTTAATTTTCTATTCATCAAAAATCCTGAAAAAAATTCACTGTTTCAACAAAAGTTGCACAACTATTTTCATCATTGATGATAATCAGAAATGTTTCTGGAGCATTCAAATATTAGAAAATATAAATCATATTAGAATGATTTCTGGAGGATCATGTAACATAATGATGCTGAAAATTCAGATTTGCATCACAGGAATAAATTACATTTTAAGGTATTTTCAAATAGAAACATGTCTTTTAAATTGTAATAATATTTCACAACATTTCTGTATTTTAAGATAAATGTACTGTCTTTTTGATCAAATAAAAGCAGCCTCAGTGAGCATAGGAAATTTCTTTTAAAAACATTTCAAAAAATCCTACCAACCCCAAAACTGTAGTGTATAGATTGAATTGATTTAATCGTTCATTCTACTCCACACAATCTCAGCACATTCCCACAGAATTGAACCTGAAGTGCTTCTCGCCGCTGGGTACTATTGCTCGCGTCTCATTTATGTGTTTCCTCTGAGAGCTGAGGGAGATTGTGAAGGCCACAAATGGAGGTTGTGCATGTCATTGTAAAGACAAATTTTTTTCATAATCTTTTATTTAAAAAAAATCATATTTGTGTTGTGGAATGACCACATGCTATAACAAAGATTAGCAAAGAGTTGAAACAAAATAAAGACATGCTCAGATTTGATGCTATTAATATTTTTTATTACCGTAATTGATTTGTTGTGCATGTCATTGTAAAGACAAATTGTTTTCATAATCTTTTATAAAAAAAAAAATCATATTTGTGTTGTGGAATAAACCACATGCTATAACAAACATGAACAAAGAATTGAAACAAGATAAAGAAATGCTATTTTTTTATTAATTGATTTATTGTGCATGTCATTGTAAAGACAAATTTTTTTCATAATCTTTTATTTAAAAAAAATCATATTTGTGTTGTGGAATGACCACATGCTATAACAAAGATTAGCAAAGAGTTGAAACAAAATAAAGACATGCTCAGATTTGATGCTATTAATATTTTTTATTACCGTAATTGATTTGTTGTGCATGTCATTGTAAAGACAAATTGTTTTCATAATCTTTTATAAAAAAAAAAAGGCATATTTGTGTTGTGGAATAAACCACATGCTATAACAAACATGAACAAAGAATTGAAACAAGATAAAGAAATGCTATTTTTATTATTAATTGATTTATTGTGTATGTCATTGTAAAGACACAAATGTTAGTTTTTTCATAATCTTTCAAAAAATGGTAATATTTGTGTTGTGGAACGAACCTCATGCTATAACAAACGTGAGCAAAGAGTTGAAACGAGATAAAGAAACGCTCAAAATTAATGCTATTTTTACTTCTTTTTTAATATTTTATGTTATTCCAAAGACAAAATGTTTTTTTTTAATAATCTTTCATAAAAATGTAATATCGAAAGTCGAAACAACAAAAAAACACTCCAAATTTAATCTATTTTAATTAACTTTCACAAAGAAAAAAAAGTGTTTGTTTTCAAAATAAATGTTATTATTATTGTTAACTAAAATGTTTTTATTTTAATTAAAGGTTAACTGAAATAAAATTGCCAAGGCAACATTTCCCATTTTTGTTTAGTTGAAGTTCTAAAATAACTATTATAAAACGGATAGTTCCGGTCCTTGATTCTGATTGGTTGAGCCACGTTCGAAGCTGTTGTAAATTACTCTACAAACACACACCTTTGTTTACTTTGTGTGTTGCTCGGCAACCACTTTATTGCATCCACAACTGTTTCTGAGGAACTGCATTGTTTGGCGGAAGAATACTGTTTTTATTAATATCATTACACTTTATTTGCTCGGTTTTATTTAGTGAAACCTTACTACATACATGGGATAACCGTTTTATAAAAGCAATAAGCCCCGTGAAGCCGTGGTTTACAGTGAATTTATAACTCCGCTTCGCGTCGTGCCTAACAACGCCCCTTAGCTGTTATAAATTCACTGTAAACCATGGCTTCTTGGGGCTTATTGCTTTAATAAATAACTAATAACTAAATAAACAAAAACTAATAAATTAATTAAAAACCTAATACATATTATATAGACATATTTTTTAAAAAAAACTAAAATAAAAATCGTAAAAAGACACAATAAAGTTACTAAACTTAAAGAAAATGTCAAATTAAAGAGAAAATAAAAAAACATCTAATTCAAAATATGAATAAGAACTACTACTAAAATGATACTGTTGTAAATGCTATTTCATGTTGATTTTTGGCTTTTATATCAAATTCCATTTATATACTATATGGCATGTATGATGTTTAATATCCTTTCTTGTTCTCTCTCTGCAGCCGTTCTGTGGATGTGAGCACATACCCTGTGTCCTGTAGAGATCAGTGCAGCAGTCCTCAGCTAACACACTCTTTCCTGTTGTGTAAATATCCTGTACCACCCTCTACTGGCCGCAGGCTGAAGACGCAGTCACACACACTGACAGCCCAGCTGCTGGCTGCTGAAGACCTCACACCTCTCGCTACACCCATGCTCATAGAAGAGGGGTAAGACACACACAGAATTAAATATCAAACATGACTTTTGTGGTGCATTTGACTTTTTCAAAGGGGACATATCTAAATCACAAGGCAATCTCAATTCTTGCACCGCTCTTGTTTAGCCTGTATATGCTCCCACTAAGTCAAATAATGAGAAAGGCAATTTGGTTCTATCACAGCTATGCAGATGATACCCAGATTTACCTAGCCTTATCGCCAAATGACTACAGCCCCATTGACTCCCTCTGCCAATGCATTGATGAAATTAACAGTTGGATGTGCCAGAACTTTCTTCAGTTAAACAAGGAAAAAACTGAAGTCATTGCATTTGGAAACAAAGATAAGTTCTCAAGGTGAATGCATACCTTGACTCTAAGGGTCTAACATCTAAAAATCAAGTCAGGAATCTTGGTGTGATTCTGGGGACAGACCAGTAACTAAATCAGCATACTATCATCTACAAAACATTGCAAGAATTAGATGTTTTGTTTCCAGTCAAGACTTGGAGAAACTTGTTCATGCCTTTATCACCAGCAGGGTGGACTATTGT
>NW_015505249.1:137816-160008 GCF_001515645.1 Sinocyclocheilus grahami | reverse complement strand
AGTTGAAGTTCTAAAATAACTATTATAAACCGGATAGTTCCGGTCCTTGATTCTGATTGGTTGAGCCACGTTCGAAGCTGTTGTAAATTACTCTACAAACACACACCTTTGTTTACTTTGTGTGTTGCTCGGCAACCACTTTATTGCATCCACAACTGTTTCTGAGGAACTGCATTGTTTGGCGGAAGAATACTGTTTTTATTAATATCATTACACTTTATTTGCTCGGTTTTATTTAGTGAAACCTTACTACATACATGGGATAACCGTTTTATAAAAGCAATAAGCCCCGTGAAGCCGTGGTTTACAGTGAATTTATAACTCCGCTTCGCGTCGTGCCTAACAACGCCCCTTAGCTGTTATAAATTCACTGTAAACCATGGCTTCTTGGGGCTTATTGCTTTAATAAATAACTAATAACTAAATAAACAAAAACTAATAAATTAATTAAAAACCTAATACATATTATATAGACATATTTTTTTTTAAAAACTAAAATAAAAATCGTAAAAAGACACAATAAAGTTACTAAACTTAAAGAAAATGTCAAATTAAAGAGAAAATAAAAAAACAAATCTAATTCAAAATATGAATAAGAACTACTACTAAAATGATTCTGTTGTAAATGCTATTTCATGTTGATTTTTGGCTTTTATATCAAATTCCATTTATATACTATATGGCATGTATGATGTTTAATATCCTTTCTTGTTCTCTCTCTGCAGCCGTTCTGTGGATGTGAGCACATACCCTGTGTCCTGTAGAGATCAGTGCAGCAGTCCTCAGCTAACACACTCTTTCCTGTTGTGTAAATATCCTGTACCACCCTCTACTGGCCGCAGGCTGAAGACGCAGTCACACACACTGACAGCCCAGCTGCTGGCTGCTGAAGACCTCACACCTCTCGCTACACCCATGCTCATAGAAGAGGGGTAAGACACACACAGAATTAAATATCAAACATGACTTTTGTGGTGCATTTGACTTTTTCAAAGGGGACATATCTAAATCACAAGGCAATCTCAATTCTTGCACCGCTCTTGTTTAGCCTGTATATGCTCCCACTAAGTCAAATAATGAGAAAGGCAATTTGGTTCTATCACAGCTATGCAGATGATACCCAGATTTACCTAGCCTTATCGCCAAATGACTACAGCCCCATTGACTCCCTCTGCCAATGCATTGATGAAATTAACAGTTGGATGTGCCAGAACTCTCTTCAGTTAAACAAGGAAAAAACTGAAGTCATTGCATTTGGAAACAAAGATAAGTTCTCAAGGTGAATGCATACCTTGACTCTAAGGGTCTAACATCTAAAAATCAAGTCAGGAATCTTGGTGTGATTCTGGGGACAGACCAGTAACTAAATCAGCATACTATCATCTACAAAACATTGCAAGAATTAGAGGTTTTGTTTCCAGTCAAGACTTGGAGAAACTTGTTCATGCCTTTATCACCAGCAGGGTGGACTATTGTAATGGTCTCCTCACCGGCCTTCCCAAGAAGACCATTAGACAGCTGCAGCTCATCCAGAACGCTGCTGCCAGGATTCTGACTAGAACCAGAAAATCTGAGCATATCACACCAGTCCTCAGGTCCTTACACTGGCTTCCAGTTATATTTAGGATTGATTTTAAAGTACTTTTACTCGTTTATAAATCACTCAATGGCGTAGGACCTAAATATATAGCAGATATGCTCACTGAATATAAACCTAACAGACCACTCAGATCATTAGGATCGAGTCAGTTAGAAATACCAAGGGTTCACACAAAACAAGGGGAGTCCGCTTTTAGTTATTATGCCGCTCGCAGTTGGAATCAGCTTCCAGAAGAGATCAGATGTGCTAAAACATTAGTCACATTTAAATTCAGAGTCAAAACTCATCTGTTTAGCTGTGCATTTACTGAATGAGCACTGTGCGATGTCCGAACTGATTGCACTATGTTTTATGTATAATCATTTTCTATTCTTAACTGTTGTAAATTTATTTTAAACCTCTTAAATCAATTTTTAAAATCATTTTCAAAGTTTTTAAATGCCTTGTTTTATTGTTGTGATTTTTTATTTTAATTTTATGTAAAGCACTTTGAATTACCATTGTGTATGAAATGTGCTATATAAATGAACTTGCCTTGCCTAAGTCTGGACAATATATTGCATATTTACAATACATTTCGTCCCCTTGGAATTATAAGGTTCTATCTGCATTCCGAGTAGTTTTGAGATATTGAGCTTCAAAGTTTTTGCATTCCATTCGACTGTGTAGATAGAACCTTTTTGTTTTATAAATACAAAGTCCCAAAATGTACACAACATTAAAACATCTATCACATAATGTAAATAAGATGTCACAGAATAATAATATGTGAATAACTCAATTTTGACAAATATGTCAGATAGAACCTTTTATAATTCCAAGGGGACGATTTATGGTGATTTTTGTTAAAAGAAGCAATATTGTGGGGATTTACACACTTACTTGACCTTTAAGTGTCCAAACGTCTGTGTTCGCTGTAGGTTTAATGGTCCAGACCTGAAAAACTCTGGCACCATCTTTATCTAAATGTAACATGGGAGCTTGTTGTGAAAATGCAGCTGACCTTGAGCTAAATGCTGATATATTTTTAGTTATTTTTGTAATGGGTGATTATGACTTCTTTAGTAAAAGCTTACCAGAAAGTATTTTAGAATTTTTATCATATGTTAATTTAAATATATTTTGGGTTTGCTTGGTCTTTATTTTGTGTTTATGTAACTTTTTTGTATAACTACGTTTTTGCCATGAAGATGCAGACATGGCAATAAAAATAAATAACTACTATTACTAATAGATTATACGAAGAGTGAAATTGAAAATAAAAGCAATATTTTGAATATTGGAAGCACATCGGTTGCCTAATGTGTTGGAAAATAGCAATAAATAAATTTTCTGAGTTTTTTTTCTTACTTTTTTTGTATTGTATTGTATTTTTTTTATTTATTTCAGTGAATTGTGTTTTAATGAATTGTTCAAAACACAAATTCATTTATTTGCTAGTGTCATAATTCAAAAATATTCCCAGAAGCTTATGGATGGCTTTTTATATTTAAAAATATTTGAGCAAAAATATGTACAATACTGTTATTTAATTTTATAAAGCTTTGTGGTATTTAATAACATAATAATTTTTGTTTATCTATAACGTTGCTATATTTCCCATCCCTAAATATATTCGTAAAATATATATATTTTTTATTATTCTTTACTGTGTCAAAACCAGTCTGTTTAATTCTAAGGTTCTCTCTTTCTGTCATTTGTTCAGGTATAACGTGACGCAGTCGGAGCTGTTGGCTCTGCTGTGCCATATAGCTGATGAGCTGTTATTCAGACAGATTGTCTGGCTGAAGCGTTTACCCTTCTACGGCGATCTGTCCATCAAAGACTGCACCCGTTTACTGGGGGCTTCCTGGCATCAGCTCATCCTGCTCTCCTCGCTCACGGTGCACAGCGGACAGATACTGGGAGAACTGGCCAACATCACACACCAGTACACACCGTCCAACCTGACACTACAGGGGTATGAACGATAATGATCAGTAATGCACAGTAACTCCGCCCACCATGAAATCTCATTGGTCCAAAATATCTATGAATGTATACATGTGTGTATGCAGGTTTGGTGAGGATGCTATGGAGGTCATGGAGAGTTTAAATTTTCTCTTCCGTAAGTTTCATCAACTAAATATCAGCAATGAGGAGTACAGCTGCTTAAAGACCATCACTCTGCTCAATCAAGGTAACACACAGACACTAACTGAGATCTTTGTGGCCATAGCAGATGTGTGTAATTTGAGTGTGTGTGTGTGTGTTGCAGATATGGCAGGTTTGTATGCAACACATCCACGCTGGAACAGTTAAGTGAACGTTACTGGTCCGTGTGTCGTGACCTGACAGAACGACTCCACCCTCGCCGACCCAAACGCTTCTCTGAAATCATCACCTGCCTTTCTGAAATACGCTACACCTCAGGTGTGTATCTGTGTAATACTGGAGGGAGATTACGGGAGAGAGTGAATGAACGCAAAAAGATGTTTTTTTTTTCTTCAATTGTTCAAAGTAGAGTAGTATATAAATAGAAATGAATACTTTATTCAGTAAGGATGCATTAAATTGATCAGAAGTGACAGTAATGACATTTATAATGTTACAAAAGATTACATTTTTTTAAATAAAATGTTTAATAAAAAGATTACAAAAAAATATATATCACAGTTTTGCACAACTTTTCAACAAATGAGCAGCAAATCAGCATATTAGAATGATTTCTGAAGGATCATGTGACACTGAAGACTGGAGTAATGATGCTGAAAATGCAGCTTTGTACCACAGAAATAAATGACATTTTAAAGGCTGGAGCGACGAGACAAAAACATTAAAACCCATTACAAACGAGGCCATCGTTGCATCCAGTGGGGACATAATTACGGATTATAATGACTTATACTATCTTTTTACGCGTTGCGTTGCATCGCGCCATGTAAACATAAAACCATTTTTGCATTTGTGATCGGAGAAATGACAAACAACAAGCGCTACTCTACACTGCTCAAACCTCGCGTTTGAATCGTCAGTGGCAAATCCTTAAAGTTTAAACATGCTTACAGTCTGTGAGTCAGAACAGCCGGCATTGTAGTCTACTCTACCAGGATCAGGAAACAGTCCTCCATAAAATGCGCTGGACACATCTGAATATTTGGGTTGAACTGTTCTGGAACAGTGTTGTAAATACAACTTAACCACTGATTTCTAGTCGTGTCCATTTTTGGAAGACCAAACAAAGTAGTTTCGCTTTCACAACGAAACGCACGGCGGGCTAGAGTGAGCAGAGGCGGCCGGCTTGCGGCAACCACATGTGACGACCTCGGGCTGGACTCCACTTCATCCACAGTGAATGCCGATCCGTCGATCCACAGCGCGAAGTTGATGTATTTCCTCAGCGACCAGCACGGATCAGCTCTAGGCATGACGAAGCGGATATCGTCCTCTTTTGGAAGGCCAACCAAAGTAGTTTCACTTTCACAACGAAACACACAGCGCCTTCACGATGTGGTGGCAGCAACAATACTACAGCGAGAATAAAAGTTACGCCTTTCTTTGCGTGAACATTTGGGCGGCGTTATGCAAATCTTCCCACATCGTGACGTAGATGTGTGGGGGCGTGTTAGAACGAGCCGTTTTAGGTTGGCGTGGTTGACTCTTAACTTTTATAAAGAATATCTCTTTGGATTTGAGACTTTAGTCTTTGCAACTTTACAGATCTTCTTTATGCACCAAGAGCTTGTAACACTCCAAAGAGAAAGGAAAAATTGAAATCGCATCATATGACCCCTTTAAAATATATTCAAATAGAAAACTGTTACTTTAAACGGCAATAATATTCCACAGTCTTACTGTTTTTACTGTATTTCTACTCCAATAAATGCAGCCTTGGTGAGCATAAGAGGCTTTTTTCGAAAACATTCAAATTTTTGAACAGTGTTGTGTTTTAAAGCAACAGTTCACTCAACTCAACTCCATTTTATTCCAAATCTTTTTGACTCTCACTGGCACACAAATGAAGATGTTCACTGCATAATTCCAGCATTTAGCAGAAAACCTAAAAACATTTTAGCCTCACATTAGTTTCGTTGCAGCACAGTATTTCAGACTTGGTGTTAAGTATTTTATAGAGATGCATTATTTCCTTTTAAAATCTCGTTGCTCATCTATTTGATGATGCTGTTTGAATATGCGACAGTTAGCCAATCAAAATGTACCTCTGCTAATGACGTCATTATTGGTTACAGGTAAGATGATGGCCATTCCACTGGAGCAGCTCCCTCTGCTGTTTAAGGCGGTACTGTACTCCTGCACAACCAATCAAAACCCCTGGCTAACCTGCAGCTCCACCTCCAAGACATAGGCCACGCCTTCAACTAGCTGTTTTTATTTTTTTCCCCTAATGTATTTATTACATGACAAAGTTGAATGTAAAACTCTTGACAGATTTGTATGTGATTTCGAAATAGCGATCTATCAAGATGCCTGCAAAGAATACCTCAGGAGCTTGACTTTTGAAGGAAAAAACTCTTTGACCATTGTGTTAATGATCAAAATGAAAAGAAAAACCAGAAATGAACACACTGCAATCCATTGTTGAATTATGCAGCCTCTAGCTATGATATGAAATGTCCTTGTGTTGCAGGATGTCACTGATAAAATATGCCTGATAAAATAGTGAAGATGCCAAGGTGCTGAATTTCATTCAAAAAACAATGTTTCTTATTGAGATGATAGCTACATTTGAGCTATAGGGATTTAAATAGTCAAAATGATCATCCGCAGCTCACAAGTTTGAGTACCAAAGCTGAGTGTGCCACAATATACGTGCTGTTGACCAATAGTTTTTCAGGATGGAGACTTTACATTTGAGCCAGTCGCCGGGGTAACGAAATGCAATATGCACACTCTTTATCCCAGGTGTGTGTGTGTGTGTGTGTGATTTCCTCTCACATGTGTCTTCAAGGAAGTGTGAATGTTCGAACAGGGTTTATGTGTTTGTATTTTGCCGTAGTTGTAGTTTTGTTGGAAATGTTATTCCTCCTTTTAATGTTTTGTTCATTTTTACTCCTGTTTTTGAACATGTGTTTGAGCTGTTACCAGAGGAGGCGTTTCTCAGGAAGGTTGTTTTACCTGATGAGGGTTGTGTTTGATGGAGCATTCCAAATATTACTAAACATTGGAAGAATTTCATGTGGTTTTAACCTTCCATTCCTTCTTTGAATGTTTACATATCTGTTTTTGCCGTAGCTAAGACAATGAGAGGGTAAAATATAGCGGCGTGCTTGCGGATAGCATGCGAGAGTCGCTCTGAAGAAGGGGGGTTATCATTTTCTTTGTGCACGCCATGATTCTCTCCGTTTTGTTACCATCTGAGGCCTTGAAGTGCCTGTATAGTTGATGACATAAAGACCGGGCGGTAAGAAGACTGTGTCACTCAGCTGTTTGTCTTTCTTGATATTCATTGTTCATCTGATTAGCATGGTATTTTTCTTCTCTGCATTTGAATGTTTACAGCATTTAAAATTACATCGTACTAATTTTCGTTTTATAAAGAAGGCCTGATAAACATGTCTCTGTGTGTTGATTTATCATCAGTGTCTCTGTTTGATCTTCTCTATGGTGCTCTTGTGTTTTCTTGGCTCTGTGGCCTTGCAGATTTAAAGTAGCATGCTTAATAACTGTTTTTAGTCAATATGAATTCAGTTTAAGGCCATCTATGTGCTAAACGTTGACAAATTTCACTAGTCGATACACACAACACATTATAACAGGTCAAAATTATTGATGACTCATCCTGCACTACACAGATTTTTGTCCAATCAAATGGTCTCTAAAACAAGAATGCCCCTCCCCCAATACCACCTCCAGTCAAATAACATTAAAGGAAATGCTTATCACAATTGAAAAAAACAGCAGCATTTTTGTTTTCAACAACAACTTTGTGAACATACTAATACAGGATTGGTCAGTAACATTTTGAGTATTAGTAAAGGATCAAGTGCTTTGATAAGTCATCTGTTGGCTTGCAACTAGCTAGTATACTTATGTCCTATACTGTGTTAGTGGATATATATAGGAAGGAACCGCAGCCTGTATTTTTGTACAGTCATTAAAACTCAATCAAAACAGACAAACTCAGCATTTGTTGTATGTCACATTTGTGAAAAATCCCAAAATGAATTTACTATTTAAAATTCAAATGCTTAATGCCACATACAATCATTATTCAACAGAAAACTTGCTGTTCCAGATGTAAAATGGGCATTCAATTTTTATTTTCAATGTTAATTTGCAAACCTTTGAAGACGAGCCTATACTGTGAGCTATGAGGTTGTTAGACAGTTGTACATGCTTTGTTGAAGACGTCAGCCTGTATTTTTTCTACTTATTTTTTAAATAATCATGTTTAACCATGGAATTCATGGTGAAAACAACATCATTTTGCAGCAAAAGAACTCTAGAACTACCACTTCCATGAAGCACTGTGAATGATATAAACTATTTAATATTTGTGTAGATATATGCATATATATATATATATCCACTGCTATATCCATCACAATGCTTCATGGGACAGTAGTTCTTCCACACATTAAAGCCACTCACTGCCTCTTATTTTTAAAAAAGACAAGTGCGCCAACATATAACGCCATTGCGTTATGGGCGTCCGTACGAGGTATCATAATAAAAGGCAAAACACCAAAAATAATTCTTTAAAACTATATTTGTGATTCCCCTCATAGCTGGTTGGTTTGGTTTATGGCTTATAACTGGGAAAAAAATACTTCCAGAGCCAAGGCCGCTGAAAATGTGGGCAGGCAATTGCACTCTATTAGCATCATCACAGAAATTAAGCTATATTTGCATATAGAAAGGGAATAGTAGATACATATTTATGTGGCTAAATACCCTGATGCATAGAGACCCAGTCAATTAAAATGGATGAAGTAACTTTGCTCTCTGATACCACGGATTTCCTTAGAACTAGATATGGGTCTGATTTATCTTACCCCTTATATTATCTTCGTGAATTGAGAATGACGCCTAAGAAAAATTACAGGAAGACTGTCCATTGAGAGAAAAAAAGTTTATTAATATAAATTGTGTAAATCTCAGATGTCAAAACTTGCAGATTTGCCTTTATGTGCTGAATATACAAGCCTGTTGAAGTGCACTTAAGATGTAAAGTGTGGCCAGTGTGAAAGCGAATATTGTTTATTGATTTTTTTTCTTAATTCTCATTCTTATTATTTCCCCCCTTCTTCAATTCATCTTTTATGCCAGAATATAATTCTATTCAACTATAGTTGAATAATTGACATGTTGGTGGAAAGGCCACGAAGGTCAAAGACTACAAAGACTCTTTTCAATCTCTTCTTTTCTCCCCTTTCTCTTTTAAAAATAAAATCAGGTGCAATGTTGAGGTCTTATGTGAGCTAGAGATGACAACTCCATTGGATGTTCGGGGGTTTTGACCTTGCCAGAATCCTTTTTTGTTGAACCGCACAAAATCTCTTTTTGTCATTTAAGCTGTTGTTTAATTTTTCTGGGACAATATTTTGATGGACAGATCGTAGATAAAAATATCTATCTGAGACAGACATTCATCATGTCAGTGAATAGGAACCATGTGTTGTACAATAAGGAAAGTACAATAATAACTATTCTTTCAAGCTTTTTGTTCATATTTTCTTAGATTTAGTCTTTAGGGGCAGTTGGTGGTGTGTCTTAAATTGATATTTTTTATGTGATAATAAATGGCTAATATGATAATATTGATCATTTTATATTAAGATATCATGATATCTATCTATCTATCTATCTATCTATCTATCTATCTATCTATCTATCTAATCTTCTACAAATGATGTGGACATCTCTAAATGCGCTGTCTTGGAAGACAATCGTGCAGTTGCTGGACCAATCAGATCTCAGTGGGAGAAAAAGTACGTAAAATAGGCCTAGTAGTTAATTTTTTTATTTAGTCTATAAATGAATTAAATTAAGGTTACATTAAGATGTGAAAGTGGCATTTGTGCAAACATTGTTCATTTTTATTCCTCACTCTCAGAAAAAAAGGTACAAAAGCTGTCACTGCAGTAGGCCTACATTTTTAAAAGGTACACTTTTGTACCTTTTTCAGGTGCGTATTAGTAGCCTACATTAAAAGGACATATAGGTCTACCTAAAGTGTAAATATTAGTACCTAAATGGTACATAATTAGCAACTTTAGAAAAGGTGACCGCTTTTGTACCTTTTTTTCTTAAAATAAAAATCAGCTATATGCATATCAACAACAACAAAAATAGGTCGGTCGATTTGAAAGCAACGCTGTATATATTTTTAAGCATAAAATGAGTTTATTCGAAGCAGTCGTTTGGAAACTTGTCTCCTCCCCATCCTCAGTACCTGTTGCAGATAGGCGCTTCTTCCTGTCGCTCATTGACTGTTTTGTGTGTGTGTGTGTGTGTGTGTGTGTGTGTGTGTGTGAATATGAGGGCATGTCTACTGTGTGAACGCACGAGGCCAAACACTAAAGAGCTGCTGCCCTCGCGCTGTCCTCGCTCACATCACGCGGGTTTTACCGGGGAAACACTCACGCACTGAACCGGCAGGATCGCGCAGTGGTTGTGTCCGGTGTGTGGGGATAAAGTTTCTGGCTATCATTATGGTTTATTAACCTGCGAGAGCTGCAAGGTATTAAATCAGGAGATTTCAATACTGTAAAATGTTTTCAGTAACCTCAAATCTGTCTGATGTGATGACATTCGTCTAAATGAACAGGTTTTAAGTATAAGAATATTTTTTTCTTAATCTAAATGTTTCATATGTTTATCCTGAATAATTGAATAAGCCTATGACTGAATCAGCCTGGCTACCTTAGCAAAGTAGGCTGTTTTGAAGGGTCAGATCAAGTAGAAAAAGCTATTTTAGCTGACAAATGCACTTAAAAAAATGTTGGGTTGTTTCAAGCCAACTTTGGGTCAAATATGGACTAACCCAACTTTTGGGTTAAAAATGTAATGTAAAAATTTAACCCAACGGTTGGGTTAGTCCATATTTGACCCAAAGTTGACCCAGCATTTTTTAGAGTGTATAAAGGGTTAGACATTTTTGTCGATATATTAGATATTAAATACATAATATTTCGATGCTGCAGTCACTTCGAACAAATCACGTAGCCTGCTTATTCATTTTAAAGTCACTTTGGCAATTGATCTATAGATAAATGATTCTGTAGAATTGATCATTTTAAATGTTTCTTTTCTTTTCTTCTTTCTTGTCGAGTGGTAACATTATTGTCTCCCTTCATTTTAAAGGGTTTCTTTAAGAGGACCGTACAGAATAACAAACGGTACACATGTGCTGAGAGTCAGGACTGTAATATCGATAAAACCCAGAGGAAACGCTGTCCGTTCTGCCGCTTTCAGAAATGTCTGAACGTCGGGATGCGGCTGGAAGGTGAGCGAAATATGCGTAATATCATATTTAATCTCAAATTCAGTTCGGTATAGACAACTGCATAAATCTGAAATTCATAAAGGATACTTGGAAATCAAATAATAATACATCATTTAAATGATTAGGCTACAATTGAAAATATTTTCTTGTAAAAATCATATTTGTAATTTTTTAGATCTGTTTGTTTTTATTATATTGATTAATTCCTCGTACATTTTTTGTTATCTTATCATTTATTATTAAAATCTGTATGTGTGTGGATAAAGGCAATCTCGTGACAGGGTCTGTGTATTTCCTTATGGAAAAATTGGCTGAAAAAAGATTAAATCACATTCCGTAATGTGGCAGGTCTATTTAAAAAAAAAAAAAAAAAAAAAAAACGAATAAGAATTTAAATTGCATTGCAGACAGTTGATTAGCTTCACATGTAGATGTAGAATTAGAGAAAAAAGACGAGGAAAAATAAACAGTGAAGAAAAAAAAATCGCCGTTCTTGTTGCAAGGTTGCTATTATCTGCAGGCACCTTTGCCTTACCGGCTGCGCGCGCTTTGCTTCTGGATCAAGGTTAAGTATTCATTTAAGCACAGCTCTATTTTTAATCAGTCAGGCTATAGAGGTATTTTTAACTAGTTCGTGAGTTAATAGAAGGACGAATTTTAGAGAAACGGACAAGAAGCAACATGTAACTGCTTGCAGAACACGATTCTTTTCTTCTAAAAAAGAAACATTCCAATTAGAACCAAAAACGGTTCTGCTACATACATGAAAAGAACCCTTTTTAAGTTCCACAAATATCTTTTTATTATTAATTTAATCAAATAAAATAAACACTGATCTGAAGAATAATTTGTATTTATTTGACTGTAATTTTATATTACTGTATAGAATATAAATATAATACAATACTTTTCATAATACATTTTATAATGCTTTTAAATGAATATGAAATACAGAACATGTATACATACTGTTTTTTATTTGTATGACTTTTTATTTAGATTGATTATAATATTCAATTATAAAATACTTTTGTATAATACTGTTAAATATTAAGATTAATCTAAAATGTATTGTAATATGGTTTTGTTTGTGCTCACAGCTGTCCGTGCTGATAGGATGCGAGGAGGGCGCAATAAATTTGGCCCCATGTACAAACGAGACCGGGCGTTAAAGCAGCAGAAGAAAGCTCTCATCCGGGCCAGCGGCTTAAAGATGGAAGCCACGCCCCCTTTGATGCCATCCCCTCAGTCTGACTACAGCTTCAGCACTGCTCTGTCCACCCCGGCTCCAAAAAACACCCACCCAAACATCAGCATCTCGGTGGCCCCTACAGATTACGAGCGCAACCTCTACGCATCCAGTTCCCTGAGCTTATCCGTCCCCATCCAGGCCCACACCCCTCTGCCAGCTCAGTACCCGGCGTATCCCACCCTGGCCAGCCACGCCATCAAATCCGAGTACCCCGACCACTACACAAGCGCAGAGCATTACACCTGCGCCAGCTCCCCAGAATCCGTTCCAGGCTACACGTACGTCGACCAGACGCGAGTGTCGACCAGCCCACCACTCGCCCCTCCGGGCTTAACGGTACCGCCACTGGTTCTGGAGTTTGTTCGCTGTGAGCAAGATGAGCTGCAGGTGCAAAGCAAGATAAGCGCTCACCTGGCCCACCTGCAGCAGGAACAGAACTCTCGGAGCGAGGCGGCCAATCAGGAACAGAACACACGTCTCGCTGCCAAACAGGAACGGCTCAGCACCTTCGGCCTGATGTGCCACATGGCCGATCAGACGCTCTTCTCTATAGTGGAGTGGGCGCGGAGCTGCATCTTCTTTAAGGAGCTCAAGGTAAGTGTGAACACGAGCGAAACTGAATTAAAGGGTTAGTTCATCAAAACATGAAATTCTGCCATCATTTACTCCCCCTCATGTTGTTCCAAACCTGTATGAGTTTCTTTTGTTGTGCTGAGCACAAAAAAAATTAAAAATCTGAAGAATGTTGAGTTGACGGTAGCCATTGACTTCAATAGTATGGAGAAAAATACTATGGAAGTCAATGGCTGCCGCCAACTGTTACCAAATTCTTCAAAATATCTTTTGAGTTCAGCAGAAGAAATACATTTATTCAGTTTTGGCACAACTTGAGGGTGAGTCAATTATGACAGAATTTTCATTTTTGGGTGAATTATCCCTTAAATAAAACCGCCTTGCATCATATTTGCTGAACATAATTTTGGGTTGCTGATTCAAAAAATATAGTCTGTTTTGCTCAAGCACGTCCCACTTTCTCACAATATATGATGCGTTTTGTCACATGTTTGCTTTTAACAATCATTTGTAAAGTGAAAAAGTCTTGTATTATCCCTAAATCACCAGAAAGACTGCCACAAAGATTCCTATCGTCCTGTAAACCAGGTTACAACTATTTGTTCAGTTCTCAGCCATTTTCCACATGTGTGAATGATTTTGAAGACACTGTCTATGCCTAATCCTGATTTCAAGCTCAGAGTTATGGCCAGCGACAAGAAAATGCAAACGTGACCCAGAGGTTTTCTGCTAAATCTGTGGGTGTTTTGCATCCAAATGGTGACATAAAATTACAGAATTTGTGAGGGGGAAAAAAAGCTTATTTATTTATATACTTGTGTTCATGTCAAGTTATTTGACATTAAATGGAGCATTTGAGGCAAATAGGGCAAACAATTATTTTCAGTCATTTGCAGATTTTAAATAATACATTTTGAATACTTCCTTTTGTCATTTGAAACCTTCGAAAATTGTTGCTATTTTAATAAGTGCAAAGCTTATACATATATATATATATATATATATATATATATATATATATTTATATATATAATCTTAACTTTTTAATTCTTATTTTGTAAAAACTTTACTTGATTGAAGTTTTTATTGATATTTTTGAATCCAGTATCATCAGATTAAGTTAGGCCTTTTACACACGCGCGCGCGCACACACACACACACACACACACACACACACACACACACAATGTTTGCATGAACAGAGCGGATGCGGTTGGCATGATGAAATGATGCTGACATGGATGAACAGGAGTGTGTGTGTGTGTGTGTGTGTGTGTGTGTGTTTCCAGACGAACAGACCCGGCCTGCTGTGTTTGCTCTGGCTCACTGTCACGTTTCTAATTGCTCTAGCATGCGGACAGTGATGTCTGATGTGATTCAATCAACAGGTGTATTTGAGGAAATTATTATAGCCGTCTGGTAATTTTATGCATTATGTTTTGTAGCATAAATGGCACAAATAGCAGGAAACACTGCATTGTAATAATGGTTTGAGCTGGTGTTGAAGGAAAAGCCTGTGAATATTGATAACGATATTATAATAATCATTATAAGGCATATTTTGTGCACATTTATATAAACTACCATTCAAAAGATTGGGGTTGATAAGATTTATTCATGTTTTTGAACATAAGAAGTCTCTTTTGCTCACCACGTCTGGTTTTATTTGATCAAAAATACAGTAAAAACAGTAATATTGTAAAAATAATGTTAAAATTTTAAATAACTGTTTTTTATTTGAATGTATTTTAAAATGTAATTTATTTCTCGGATGCAAAGCTGAATTTTCAGCATCATTACTCCAGTCTTCAGTGTCACACGATCCTTCAGAAATCATGCTAATTTGCTGCTCAAGAAACATTTGTTATTATTATCAATGTTGAAAACAGTTGTGATGCTTAATATATATATATTTTTTGTGGAAACAGTGATACATTTCTTTCAGGATTCTTTGATGAATAGAAATTTAAAACAATCAGTATTTATTTGAAATATAAATATTTTGCAACATTAAAAAAATGTAATAGTCTTATGTAAATGTCAAATTACAAAATGTAAATGTCATTGTCATAAAACTATGAATTTCTTTAAAAAAACAAATCTTACTGACCCCAAACTCTATTTTTTATAATTAATACTGGATACTGAACTGAATTCATTTAATAGCAATTTTGCAATTATTACAAGATTATTAAAACTGTAGAATTTTCATGAATCTTGCATTAATACATTCTGACTTGAAGAGGCGTCATCTTTTGCATATTTCAACAGGAAGTCTGGATTTACTGTTAATCCGAAATGCTGAGATATATTTAAGATTCATTTTACAAAGGCTCATTAACTTTTTCAGAACAATCTTAAATTGAGAGCTCCTGCTATATTGTGTCCATTATAACCTGTGGCATTGAGGGGTCTTTAAATAAAACACTTAGGTTTTGGTGGTCCTGAAGAGATCTTTAAATAAACTCAAGAGTGTTTGTTGTCTTAGAGGAAATAGAGGATGCACTCCTTTCTTTTGTCCATTCTGAGCTGCTGTCGCTTTCTGTTGTGTTTCCAAACCCTGCTGAGAATGCGGCATAAACACAATCACACGTTACAACATTTCAATATAATACTGGCCGTTATTCACACACACACACACACACACACATGGACAATGATACTCTGTGAAATCGCACACACATAACAGAATAACCTTCTCAACACACACACACACACACACACACAAATAGAGATAAGATGGAGGTAGGAAACAGAGGCTTAGAAAACAATAGGAAGGCCAACGTAAAATCTGAAAGATTATTATTAAAATCAGAAGAAAAAAGCAGAGCGTGAATGAAAACATGGAATTATTGCATTGAAATAGCAGCAATAAATCACAATACATTTTTAGTTTCAAATAAAATACAAGACACATAGTCGCTTCTGAATTTGATTTAAAACAATTGTTAGTGTCTGCAACAAATAGAACTAAATCTTTTACTTGATGTTCTTCATTTTTAGTGCAAACACCGCAATTTCCAGTCCTTTACTTCTCAGTACCTGTGTCTGTCTGTGTGTGTGTGTGTGTGTGTGCGAGCATGTGTGTGGGGGGGTTTAGCAACAGCATTCCTCTCCAGATAAGGGGAGAATGTGAATGTTGCAGTGTCCGTGTGTTCAGTCTGCCTGAAGATTTTTCTTATTCAACAAGTCTCACTCTTTTTAATTCATCAGATTCCTCCAGAAAATAGTTGTTATACTCAGCTGACTATTATTCACTCCTGAAAGATTCCAATTAGAAGCAAAGTAGTTTTTATATTCTGATGTAATAAGAAAACCTTTCTACATTCCACTGAAACCTTTTTATTTTATAGTTCTTTAGAAACCCGCTGATCTGAGGAACCTAAAGAACTTTTTTCATCTCCATAGGACCCAATGAAAAGAAAATTTTTTGCCAAACTTTTGCAGAACCATCGAAGAATCTTTTATTTTAAGAGTGTTGATATTTTTATTGTCATTGACTTATACCTGTAAAATCAATATTAACCTGTGCTTTTCAATTCTTTCTAGACAGTAAATGCATCTACTGTCAATGTTTAGTCTGAGCATTTAATGAATATTTATTTTGTTAATTTAAAATGCAGTAAATATGCTTCTCTGGTCCATCAGTTTGATTTAGTCTGCCACCTACAGGTCTGGAGATCATGTGTCTGGCTCAGAGAATGAATAACACAGGTTCATCTAGCTAACATGATTGTCCAGAATTAATCTCTTTAGCTATTTGCAACATGATGTTTTTAGGCAAAAGACATTCTGTGTTTTAGAATATTGGTGTATTTTTGGCCTGTTCTGTGATGCTATTCTGAAGAGGCTTCATAATAATTCCTTATTTAACAAAAAAAAAAAGTTGTGCAGGGTTATCATCAAACTAAAATTATAACCATAAAAAAGTCAACGTAAACTGAAATAAAATATAAAACAAACTTATTTTATTTCAGCTTTATTTTCATTTAGTTTTACTTGAAATCCTAAAATAGCTAATATAATTAATAAACTAAAACTAATAAAAATAAATAATTAATAATAAAAATGACAAAACACATAACAAAATTTTTAAAAAGTCTAAAAAAAAAAATAAAAAAAAATACACTGCAATGGTACACTCTCAGAAGAAAATGAACAAAAGCTGTCACTGGGCCGATATCCTTTCAAAAAGGTACAATTATGTAACTTTAAGATGCTAATGTGCATCGTTTAGACGTAAATAAAGTACAAAGGTGTATCTTTTGAAAAAAGACCAGCTTTTTGTACCTTTTGTTCTGAAAGTGTACAGTCATGGTATCAGTTAGTAATACCATAGTACTTTGATATATAGGCCTATTCCAAAATACCATATTCACAAAAGCTTTAGTGATCCCATGGTATGTTTTGTAAGTGACGTGACATACTGACTGACTGTAATAAAGCCCCTGAGGCAGGATGCTGCTGTATTAATACCATCATCACATCCTCTGTCTGTGCTGATGGATTGTTTCCACTTCACACTATTACCTGAACAGGTGTGTTCACACACACATATCACACCCACACATACGCCGGATGTGAACCCTCTGAAGACAAACATATGCAGTGTGTCTGACAGTTTGAAAGATGTCTCTCTAGTGGTGTTCAGTAAAGCATATACCATACTTGCAGACAGTGTGTAGAATGCATTTGTGTGTGTGTGTGTGTAACACTGATGATTTCAAAAGTTTGGGGTTGCTTATTTTTTAATGTTTCCAAGTGTTTTAGACTGATTAAGGCAGCATTTATTAATACATTAAAATCAATCATATTTAAAAATATTATTACAGTTTCAAATAACAGTTTTATTTTTGAATATATTTTAAAATGTAATTTATTCCTGTGATGCAAAGCTGAATTTTCAGCATCAATTTCAATCTTCAATGTCACATGATCCTCCAGAAATCATTAGAATATGCAGATTTTCTGCTTAATATTTTTTTTATTATTATTATTAGCATCAGTGTTGAAAATAGTTGTGCCGCTTTATATATTTGTGGAAACCGTGATATTCTTCATGATTTTTTTCAGCATTATTTGATGAATGGAAAGTTCAAAGAACAGCATTTAAAAAAAAAAAAAAATGAAATCATTTGTAACCCTATAAATGCCTTTATTATCACTTTTGATCAGTTTCATCAAGTGTCCTTGATGAATAAAAGTATTAATTTCTAAATAAATAAACCTGACCCTCAACTGACATTAACAGTTTGATAATTAAACCTGCCATGATTTTTAACATTTCCTTCAAGATTTCCTTCAGAACCGGCAAAGACATTCAAACACACACACACACACACACACACACACACACACACACACACACAAAAGTATGTTATGAAAAATATATATTTTAAATGAATGACTAAATACTTGATACTTCTCAATTTAAACTTGAAGCCATGTGAAAAAAGCAGCATATTAACATTTGCATATTGTCTGTTATTGCAACATGCATTCTATTTATAATATTTGAAAGTCAACAAGAAATGAAAAGTGACCATGTTCATTTTCTTTATGCATGTTTCTGGTTATATTTTAATCATTTATTTGATCATGTCATTACATGGACATGTCAATACACACAGAAGTAAACGTCTATATTGAGCAGTAATATAATATATAGCGTAAACAGTAAACATCTATATTGAGCAGTGAGCAGTACACTAAAACTGAATTCTAAATGTAGCTTCTGTCCTCTGTGGTCTGTTTGTGAGTTTTACTTCCACATTCACACAGCTGGACATTTGTGTCCTTCTGGGTCAAAATCTCAAATTCCTGCAACACAAAAAGAGGTGGGTTTATTCAGCAAAGATAAAACGGAGAGAGAAATAGCAGCTAGAATAAAGCCTGTGTTGTAGAAGTCTGGGGCAGCGGGCATGTATTATCGCCGATAAATGAGGGTTACAAAATATATAAAGCGCTGACAGGGAAGTGTTGTGGCGTTCAAGTGTGGTTGTGAATGTGTGCGCGTCTGTGTGTGATTTCAGAGTCAACAGCTACTGCTGAGAAATGGACAAGGGTCTTGTTTTACTCATAATCTTTTCAGAGCAAAGCTTTTTCTCTGTCCCATATAATAGCCCACACTATGAAAAATATATATTTTAAATGAATGACTAAATACTTGATACTTCTCAATTTAAACTTGAAGCCATGTGAAAAAAGCAGCATATTAACATTTGCATATTGTCTGTTATTGCAACATGCATTCTATTTATAATATTTGAAAGTCAACAAGAAATGAAAAGTGACCATGTTCATTTTCTTTATGCATGTTTCTGGTTATATTTTAATCATTTATTTGATCATGTCATTACATGGACATGTCAATACACACACACACACACACACACATATATATATTTATGCATGCATATATATGTGTGTGTGTGTGTGTGTGTGTGTATATACACACAGAAGTAAACGTCTATATTGAGCAGTAATATAATATATAGCGTAAACAGTAAACATCTATATTGAGCAGTGAGCAGTACACTAAAACTGAATTCTAAATGTAGCTTCTGTCCTCTGTGGTCTGTTTGTGAGTTTTACTTCCACATTCACACAGCTGGACATTTGTGTCCTTCTGGGTCAAAATCTCAAATTCCTGCAACACAAAAAGAGGTGGGTTTATTCAGCAAAGATAAAACGGAGAGAGAAATAGCAGCTAGAATAAAGCCTGTGTTGTAGAAGTCTGGGGCAGCGGGCATGTATTATCGCCGATAAATGAGGGTTACAAAATATATAAAGCGCTGACAGGGAAGTGTTGTGGCGTTCAAGTGTGGTTGTGAATGTGTGCGCGTCTGTGTGTGATTTCAGAGTCAACAGCTACTGCTGAGAAATGGACAAGGGTCTTGTTTTACTCATAATCTTTTCAGAGCAAAGCTTTTTCTCTGTCCCATATAATAGCCCACACTGGGGTGCCAAGGGCATCTGACACTCTCCAAAAGCGGCCTCACACAGCACTTATGGTGATGCTGCTGAGGACAAGCTGATAAATGCTAGTACGCTAGTAATGGTAGTAAGTCGCAGGTTCAGTATTCAAAAGGGAAGTTTGTTTTTCTAAAAAGTCCTTACTGTAGCACTTAATATCATTGATTTTGTTTATTTATTTTCTTTGGGCTTTTTGTCACTTTAATTGATAAACCTTTTTTTCTTTACCTGTTTTTTCTTGTGAAAGTCATGTGAAAATAATGTAGCTATTAAAGGAATAGTTCAGTCACAAATACATTTGCTGAAAATGTACTCACCCTCAGGCCATCCAAGATGTCGATGAGTTTGTTTCTTCATCGAAACAAGAAATTTAGAACTTGCATTAGCACTTGCTCACCAATGCAGTGAATGGGTGCCGTCAGAACAGCTGAGAAAAACATCACAATAATCCACAAGTAATCCACACCATTCCAGCCCATCAGTTAACATCTTGCGAAGTGAAAAAATGTATTTGAATGAAACAAATCCAACTTCGAACCATTGGTACCAAACAAAATATGAGTGTTTTATTCATAATAACGCTTCTTTCAGTGAAATGTCCACCCCTTGTTGTCCTCTCACATCAAAATCAATTTATTTAGAACAGTTTTTTCTTGCTTGGTCTGTGCATATTTTTCTCCTGATTCAGATGAGACCACTTTTTCACTGGAGAATGCAATATTATAAATTATAGCAAATATGAATAGATTTATTATAATACGATAGATTTGTTCCTTACAAACACTCTTTTTTGCTGTTGATTGATGAACTGGAATGGTTTGGATTACTTGTGGATGTTTTTATGACTCTCATTCTGACGGCACCCATTCACTGCAAAGGATCCACTGATGCAATGTTGAATTCGTCCAATCTGTTCTGATGAAGAAACAAACTCCTCTAAATCTTGAATGGCCTGTGGGTGAGGAAATTTTCAGCAAATTTCTGGGTGAACTATTCCTTTAATGTTTACGTATAGTACATTGTTTCATATTATTTTCTTACTCATTTTTATTTATTTATTTATTTGCTGAATTATTTGCATTCCAAAAACATGAGAATGATGCTTCTGGGTGACTAGTTTAGGACTAGGAAATATGGGCATTTTAACGCTGTTAAACGCTCCCCTGATTATCTATCATTTACAATGCGTCATTTTGTGGTGTTTTCAGAGAGTACATTCTGGTTGTCCAGTTTTGCGGTAGCACTTGAAATGTTGTTGTAACATTATTTCTGAACGTATGAGCACTTTCATGCTATCGGCTGATCGTACCTTGATTCTCCACAGTAATGGCTAGCATTGCTAACAATAGTTTGCAGCAGGTTCATGCACTTCAAGTCAAATAAAACCGTGTTTCTATGTTTATTCATGAAAGCAGCTGTAAATGCAGAAAGGTTTTTTCTTTTCAAGATTGAAATGCCTTGCTTCAAAAGAGCTTTAGCCTGAAGCTTTTTCTTTAACTATCATCAAAACATTCACTAGCTTTAGCTACTTCAAATAAGCTAGCATTACTTTTTATTCGGATCTCTTAATAATATCCAGTTTTTTCCTAGAAAGCAGAAAGAGACTCATAAGAAAAATAATTTGTCTCCTCTAGAGATTTAGAAGAGACTCAAATTTATTTCAAGAAATAAATAAATAAACATAAAATACTTCTCATCAAATAATCTTTTCCTTTCATATTTATATACCTCTATACTTTTATATTATATAATTGTCTCATTTGTTTGTATCTATTTATTTGATCATTTATAGAGAAACAACTGAGATTCACGAATTAAATCAAATATAACTAATATAAAAAATATAAATATGATGCAATTAATAACAATATTTTTTATGTATATAGCGCCTTTCCAAAAGCCAAGGCCAATTATAAGTAAATATTAAATAGTATTAAATAATAACAAATATAAATAAATATAGATTAAGTTTCCTGAGCTACGAAAGAGCAATTAAATGCAATTAATAATAATAATAATATTTTTTTATTTATTAGCGCCTTTCCAAAACCCAAGGTCAATTATAAGTAAATATTAAATAGTATTAAATAATAACAAATATCAATAAATATAGATTAAGTTTCCTGAGCTACGAAAGAGCAATTAAATGCAATTAATAATAATAATAATATTTTTTATTTATATAGCGCCTTTCCAAAACCCAAGGTCAAGGTCAATTGTAAGTAAATATTAAATAGTATTAAATCAAATATAACTAATATAAAAAATATAAATATGATGCAATTAATAACAATAATAATAATAATTTTTATTTATATAGCGCCTTTCCAAAACCCAAGGTCAA
>NW_015505249.1:125570-135499 GCF_001515645.1 Sinocyclocheilus grahami | reverse complement strand
ATAATAATAATTTTTATTTATATAGCGCCTTTCCAAAACCCAAGGTCAAGGTCAATTGTAAGTAAATATTAAATAGTATTAAATCAAATATAACTAATATAAAAAATATAAATATGATGCAATTAATAACAATAATAATAATAATTTTTATTTATATAGCGCCTTTCCAAAACCCAAGGTCAATTATAAGTAAATATTAAATAGTATTAAATAATAACAAATATCAATAAATATATATTAAGTTTCTTGAGCTATGAAAGAGCAACTTTTGAGCAATAATATTTTACACAAAATAAAAATATATTAAAATTCATTTAAAAACTGAGACTTAATATCTTCTGATTTTTTCATTAAAAGTATCTCCTCTAGAGTTGATATTCAGTCAAAAAGCAAATAAAACACTTCTCATCATATAGACTTTTTTTTAATTTACAGAGAAACAACTCAGATTCACTTAATAAATTATATAAATAATATAAATATATAAATATGATAAATATCAATAAATATTGTATATAATTCATATAATCAATATTATTTTAGAATTAATAAAACAGTGTAAAAATCTACATATATAATGCATAATATCAAAATATTTTTCTTAAAAACTTTCATATTTACTTTCTTTCTGCTCCACAGGTGGGAGATCAGATGAAGTTGCTGCATAACTGCTGGAGTGAGCTGCTTGTGCTGGACTACATCGCCAGACAGTTGCATCATGGGAAAGAGGACAGTGTGCTTCTCATTACTGGACAGGAGGTAACACACACACTCAAAACAGACACAATATAGGCACAAATATACACTTGATTTGTTCATTTCATCTAGTATATGTCTATGCGTGTATCAGGTTGAGCTTGCGTCTTTACTGGCCCAGGCAGGGGTCACTCTGAGCGGGATGATACAGAGAGGTCAGGAGCTGGTGCACCGTCTACAGGAGCTTCAGCTGGACCGCAGAGAAACCGCCTGCCTCAAATACCTCATCCTCTTCAACCCTGGTGAGAATATCAACTTAAACCTCAGTTACACTTCAAAATGGAGAGAATTGACTTAGTTTTGCAAATAGGCCAATTTTAGGGTTTAGTGTTCTTGAATAAAACTAAAGCGTTAAAGGGATAGTTCACCCAAAAATGAAAATTCTGCATTCTACAGTTGGTGGTTGCCATTGACTTCCATAGTATTTTTTTTCCTACTATGGAAGTCAATGGCAACCACCCACTGTTTGATTACCAGCAGTCTTCAAAATATCTTCTTTTATGTTCCACATAAGAAAGCAACTCGTACAGGTTTGGAACGATGTGAGGGTGAGTAAATGACAGAATTTTCATTTTTGGGTGAACTATCCCTTTAATGTGATTATTAAACTTGGGGAAAAATACTGGGAGATATAATTGTCTGCACATATAATGTTAGTCTAGTGTTTTGGTTTGTTTTTGCACTAAATGCATTCATAATTTAGTTCTTGTCTTTTTAACTATTGTTACTTTTGAACTAGTGTTCCATATTTTAATGAGCTTTGATATGATTGGCCGATGTCTTTCCATGTGAACTATTAGGTTTGCATGCACAGGTATATACTCTACAGGTTAAAAGTTTTATTTTAAATTTTTTTTAATTATTACAATTTAAAAGAACTGTTTTCTAATTGAATATATTTTAAAATGTAATTTATTCCTGTGATGCAAAGCTGAATTTTCAGCATCATTACTCCAGTCTTCAGTGTCAGGTGATCCTTCAGAAATCCTTCTAATATGCTGATTTGCTGCTCAAGAATAACTTTACTATTAACATTACTATCAATGTTGCGAACAGTTGCGCTGCTTAATATTTTCCTGAAAACTGAGATGCTTTTTTCAAGGTTCTTTGATGAATAAAATGTTAAAAACAGCATTTATTTCAAATCGAAATCTTTTGTAACATTATAAATGTCTTTGCATTCACTTTTGCTCAGTTTAATGACCTTGATGACTAAAAGAAAAAAAAAAAAGACTGACCCCCAAAACCTTTGAACTGTAGTCTGTGAATGTGCTTTTGTTTGTGACCTTATAACCAAGATGATTTTTGCAGTTTATATTTTCCATAGTAAACTGTAAAACTTTTTATTTCAGAAAACCAAAAAAGTGTCACATTTAATTCAAGACTTTTTATTAACCTTGTGTCAAATCGCCTAAGCATGTGTCTTAGATTGTGTTAGCGTTTCAAATGTTTTGCGATTGGCTGACGGAATGATAACAGTTATGTGCACGCATCATTCGATAGGATGATCATTTTTATTTCAATAATATTTCCCTTAATAAGTTCCGCTAAAGTGTTTTGAGGAGTTTTAGTTCTTAACTAATTCCAGAGGCCAAAACGACTTCTCATTAATGAGGAAGAGGTGTGAAATTTCCTCTCTTTCTGTGTCTGTCTGCCTCTGTTCAGCAGTGCTGCTGCTGCTGATTTAATAGTTTCATATAAAAGACATTTTCATAGGCTCGGCGTCAGCGCCCGTCACCCCGTCCTCTGCGTCTTATTGAGCGTATCTATATGTCCTCCGCTGGGGTTTGACCTAGGCTAATTAACTTCTCAAAAGATGAATATTGCATTGATTTCGAGCCCCGCTAACGAGGACGCACGTGTATCGCGCTATTTGTCGTGAGTGGCAGCATGCTTTGTGTGGCACAGGGCGCGTGGTAACTGGGTAATGGGCTTAATTAAAATGAAAGGCTGCTGAATCGCTCCTGTTTACAAAGGCAGGGATCCAGACCCCGTATCCACTCGCAGACGCACACACGCCATCTATAGCGAGACTCTGGCTCAAAAGAAGTTTAATGGATTGACCCCATATTGGTCCGAGGCCCTCTCTTTCTCAGCTTCAGGAGAAAATGCTCCTTTATTGTTCGCGTTCGCTTAAGTGAGAGCAATTTAGCGCCGACAAAAGCTGCTTTTCTTAATAAGAGTGCCTGAGGGCTGTGTGTGTGTGTGTGTGTGTGTGTGTGTGTGTGTGTGAGTGAGTGTTTGTGTGCATTCAGAAAGTGCTTGAAAACCCATTTTCTACTCATGCGGTCTTTATTGAGACTATGTTGGTGCATCTCTGTGTTATTTTAGTACCGTTGATATACTGTTATAGTTTTTGTTCACATTTTGAATTGGATTATATTTTCATATTTTCTGTTTTCACTTTAGTTTTAGTTAAAGTTTTGATAACTGACTGCTGTTTTTTTTTAAACTTTTATTAGTTTTTGTTTTGTTTAAAAAATATGTATAGTATTTATTAATTTTATTTAGTTTTAGTTAGGCTCTTTTGCTTCAAACTCAAAATGGCAGCTATAGCTGAAAAAAACTAAAATGTTTATTTTTATGTTGATATAGGCTAGTTTTTAATAATGTTTATTTATTAATCATTATTAATAATTTTTGTTATTTTAGTATAGGCCTAAACAAAAAACAGCAATGTTACATTGAAAACGAACTAAAATTGTTATTAGTTTTTAAAAATATGTCTACATAGTATTTATTCATTTTCATTTATTAGTTTTAGTTTTAGTTATTTTAGTACTTCAACTTAAACTAAACAAAAATTAAATATGTTGCATTGGCAACTAGTTGAAATTGTTATTACATATGCCAACATGTATAAAATATATTTTTTATTTATTAGTTTTTGTTTATTTATTATTAAACTAAACCAAAAATCAAAAAAATTTATTTTGCAGCTGATTATTATTATTATTATATATTTTTTATATTCTTATTTTATTATTATTTTTGTCCATTTTAGCTTATTTAGTTTCAGTTATTTTAGTACTTCAACTCAAAATGAAATGAAAATAAGAAATGTTGCCTTGGCAACTAGCTGAAAGAAAGTTGAATTTTTTGTATTTTGTTTTATTTCAGTTAGCATTTTTTAATTAATGTTTTGTGTACAATTTATAAATATGTATATTTTCTTTCTATATTTATATTAGAAGTAATGTAAATGTTTTTATGGTTTTAGTTTTAGTTAATAACCCTGCTGCCCTGCTCTCTCTAACTGCAGATGTGAAGCTGTTGGAAAACCAGCCTTACGTGGAGAGCATGTACGAGCAGGTGAACGCCGCGCTGTTGGAGTACACACTGTGTGCGTATCCGCAATTCCCGGACAGGTTTAGCCAGATTCTGCTGCGCCTTCCTGAGCTCAGAGCACTCAGCACACAAGCTGAAGACTACCTGTGCTACAAACACCTGAGCGGAGAGGTGCCGTGCAACAACCTCCTCATAGAAATGCTGCATGCCAAGAGAACCTGCATCTGACACACACACACACACACACACACAGTCAGTCACACAGTCACACACACACACACACAGTCTCACACACACACACACACACACACACACACACACACACATTTCCAGGCCCGATTCCTTTGCAGATGACACTGTTATTGACTAGATGTTTTGCAGCACACAGAAAACCTCATCAACCATGCCACTGTGTTTCTGAAAGGAAAGAGGGGAGATGTCAGTGTTATTGACTGTGCTGTGGTGATGACGTATTTTTGTAGGCCAAACAAGAAGTCAGCATCACCCTGGTTCCTTTGACAAAAACCCAATACAATTTTTCTATTGGTTTTTGCAGAAAATAAGCTCTGTGATTCTTATACATTTTATTCACAAATGAACAACAGTTTGAAGCCTAAATGCAATCACTTGAAGTAAAAAGCTAAACGCAGTCTATACACAAGCTACATGACTTCAGCTCTTTCAGTCCTTATTTTAAAAAACATTTTCCTTGAAAGTTAGAATACTTTGCAAGAGTGCAGTTACAAACACAGTGAGGCTGTGAAAGCGACTAGTGAGTAGATGAGTTAACTTGCTCGATGTGATGACCTCGAATGTCCTCAACAATTTCTGTAGTCCCATTTAGCAAATAGTTAGCCAGCACCTTTTTCAATCAAAATGGTATTTTATGTTGTAGAATAAAACATGAAAGTATATTGAGCTTGTGTTCAATACAGACTTTATTTCAGGCATTCATGCAGAAGCCCATTTAAAAACCCATTGACTTCAGAACGATGGAACCGAAAATGCTACGTAAAATACTTGTTTCCAGGATTTGGCCTACAAAAATACGTCATCTCTTCAGCACTCTATTTAAAAAAGCAACAGATTGTGCCTTCCCTCTCAACACACACGCACACACCAAGAAGCACTTATTCTTTTTTTAAATCAGTAATCAAAAGATAAGGTGAAGCACAGTCACAGCCAAGAACCGCCCACTTAGGCTACGTTCACACGACAATGATGGTCAAAAACAGAAAAGTTTTTCCTTTGCGTGTTTAAAAAGTTTCACGTATACACGACAACGTTTTCAAAACGATTCGCGTTTACACATATCCGCGAAAACGGCCAAAAACGCTGTATTACGTATGCCAGGCCAGTAGTTGGCGCTGTCACCATGTTAGTAAACAGTACCTGTAGGGAAGTGACGATTATATGTTGTATATGATGCGTCTCCGCTGTTGGTTGTAATATTGGTGAAGTAAATCCACACTTTGCTAAAGAAGCGTTAGCAAACTCTTGAGCAGCAACAACAGTACCATATACTCCGCCATTGTTGTATATGTTTGTTCGCGCTTGCCTTTAAAATTGACACGTACTGCACATGTCTACATACCTAACACGTACTATGCACACGCATGACGTCACCGTTTGCAGATGACACTGTTATTGACTAGATGTTTTGCAGCACACAGAAAACCTCATCAACCATGCCACTGTGTTTCTGAAAGGAAAGAGGGGAGATGTCAGTGTTATTGACTGTGCTGTGGTGATGACGTATTTTTGTAGGCCAAACAAGAAGTCAGCATCACCCTGGTTCCTTTGACAAAAACCCAATACAATTTTTCTATTGGTTTTTGCAGAAAATAAGCTCTGTGATTCTTATACATTTTATTCACAAATGAACAACAGTTTGAAGCCTAAATGCAATCACTTGAAGTAAAAAGCTAAACGCAGTCTATACACAAGCTACATGACTTCAGCTCTTTCAGTCCTTATTTTAAAAAACATTTTCCTTGAAAGTTAGAATACTTTGCAAGAGTGCAGTTACAAACACAGTGAGGCTGTGAAAGCGACTAGTGAGTAGATGAGTTAACTTGCTCGATGTGATGACCTCGAATGTCCTCAACAATTTCTGTAGTCCCATTTAGCAAATAGTTAGCCAGCACCTTTTTCAATCAAAATGGTATTTTATGTTGTAGAATAAAACATGAAAGTATATTGAGCTTGTGTTCAATACAGACTTTATTTCAGGCATTCATCCAGAAGCCCATTTAAAAACCCATTGACTTCAGAACGATGGAACCGAAAATGCTACGTAAAATGCTTGTTTCCAGGATTCGGCCTACAAAAATACGTCATCTCTTCAGCACTCTATTTAAAAAAGCAACAGATTGTGCCTTCCCTCTCAACACACACGCACACACCAAGAAGCACTTATTCTTTTTTTAAATCAGTAATCAAAAGATAAGGTGAAGCACAGTCACAGCCAAGAACCGCCCACTTAGGCTACGTTCACACGACAATGATGGTCAAAAACAGAAAAGTTTTTCCTTTGCGTGTAAATAACTATTCAGATGTGTTTGTGTCTCTATGCGTTCTAATGTGTGAGTGTGTAAGAGAGTGTTTGTGTGTGTGCGACTCTTATGAAATGTCATCTCAATATTAAGCCCCTCTCAAGCTTAGGCCAAGCTGATTATGATATCTCAGCATGTTTCATTTTTGTATAGTGGAGTGTCTGATTGGTCAAGTTCTCTTTCATGTAACATGTTTGTGTTAATGACATTTGTTATGAATGTGCTTAACTGTGTTGTTTCAAATGAATAAATACAAATTATTTAAACCAGATATTAGTTTCCTAGGGCGTGGGTTTGATTTTGGCATTGGTGGGGACATTTAATGGTTTGATCAAAATTATTGCTAGGGATAGTTTAGTGGTCGCTGGATATTGGTATCCCTACTAAATTCTATGCTCTTGAAAATCACAACAAGCGATGTCTGACTTTGGAAACTATAGTTCTCTCCTTAAATACGAAGAAGTCAAGCAACAGATGAATGAGTTATTTCTAATTTCACAAAAAAAGCTTATAGACGCAATTATATGTCAGACATCGAAGTGAGTTGCAGTTTTTGCCACTCTTCTGAGGAAGACATCATTCACTTGTTTTGGCAATGAAGAATTTTGGTCAGATTTTTTTTTTATGTTAATCCAATCTCATTGTGTGTGTGACTTTTCTGTTTTAAAGATGTTTTCTTTGGATTGTTTGACTACTTGAAAGAGAATAGGCTATAGGAAAATATCAGTTAATTTCCTGCTAGCTAAATTTCACATACAAAAATCTGGCTCTAAACCTCTTTTTCTTTATTCAGAGTTGATCTAAACAAGTACATGGAAACTATTCAAAGTTCTGCATCTCTATAATATGTTCATCCTATTCTTATGGTGAAAAAAGGTTAGGCTACTATAGAGTTAAACCATGGTTTTGCTACACTAACCATAGTTTAATCATGGTACTTGTAGTAGGCTAAACTACAAAAAAAAAGTTTTACTGTAATAAAACCATGGTTAACTTCCTTAAGGGATTTGTATTTGTATGTTTTCTTTCTTTTTTCTTTGTTTTCTTTTTATAACTGTAGCGATGCCATAGAAGAACCATTTTTGGTTCCACAAAGAACCATTCAGTCAAAGGTTCTTTAAAGAACCATCTCTTTCTTACCTTTTTGTAATCTGAAGAACCTTCTTTCGCCACAAAGAACCTTTTGTGAAACAGAAAGGTTCTTCAGATGTTGAAGGTTCTTTATGGAACCATTTAGATAAAAAGGTTCTTCTATGGCATCGTGAAGAACCTTTATTTTTAAGAGTGTAGGTATTTCAATAATTACAAACTAAAGCACAAATGAAACGATAAGATGAAATCTAATGATTTCCTCAAGAGAGGCCAGTAAACGAGCTAAGCAACCTTCATTAACATTCCCTTTTTAAGATGGAAAGCGAGAGGGAGAAAGAAAGAAAGAAAGAGGGAAGGCCTCAATCAACACAAAGCACACCCATAATAGCTCTGCCATAAAACCTAGTGAGCTGCCTACATAGACAGCATCATATACGCTTCTTATGAAATGTAATCTCAAGGCAGCACACTTTTGAACAGAGCTCTTTATGCCTGTATTTATCAGACACTGCACACTTAAACACCAGAAGATTGTACGTTTAAAAAGAGCTGAGTGTGTGTGCATATGCTGAGGAAAGGGGAAGTAAATTAGGACTTGCAATTCTGCCTTAACACTAACACTGCTGATCCTGTGAAGCTGAGAGAATCAATGGGCATAAATAACTATTCAGATGTGTTTGTGTCTCTATGCGTTCTAATGTGTGAGTGTGTAAGAGAGTGTTTGTGTGTGTGCGACTCTTATGAAATGTCATCTCAATATTAAGCCCCTCTCAAGCTTAGGCCAAGCTGATTATGATATCTCAGCATGTTTCATTTTTGTATAGTGGAGTGTCTGATTGGTCAAGTTCTCTTTCATGTAACATGTTTGTGTTAATGACATTTGTTATGAATGTGCTTAACTGTGTTGTTTCAAATGAATAAATACAAATTATTTAAACCAGATATTAGTTTCCGGGTTTGATGGTTTGATTTTGGCATTGGTGGGGACATTTAATAGTTTGATCAAAATTATTGCTGCGTTTAGTGGTCGCTGTATCCCTACATCCCTACTAAATTCTATGCTCTTGAAAATCACAACAAGCGATGTCTGACTTTGGAAACTATAGTTCTCTCCTTAAATACGAAGAAGTCAAGCAACAGATGAATGAGTTATTTCTAATTTCACAAAAAAAGCTTATAGACGCAATTATATGTCAGACATCGAAGGGAGTTGCAGTTTTTGCCACTCTTCTGAGGAAGACATCATTCACTTGTTTTGGCAATGAAGAATTTTGGTCAGATTTTTTTTTTATGTTAATCCAATCTCATTGTGTGTGTGACTTTTCTGTTTTAAAGATGTTTTCTTTGGATTGTTTGACTACTTGAAAGAGAATAGGCTATAGAAAATATCAGTTAATTTCCTGCTAGCTAAATTTCACATACAAAAATCTGGCTCTAAACCTCTTTTTCTTTATTCAGAGTTGATCTAAACAAGTACATGGAAACTATTCAAAGTTCTGCATCTCTATAATATGTTCATCCTATTCTTATGGTGAAAAAAGGTTAGGCTACTATAGAGTTAAACCATGGTTTTGCTACACTAACCATAGTTTAATCATGGTACTTGTAGTAGGCTAAACTACAAAAAAAAAGGTTTCTACACTTTTACTGTAATAAAACCATGGTTAACTTCCTTAAGGGATTTGTATTTGTATGTTTTCTTTCTTTTTTCTTTGTTTTCTTTTTATAACTGTACTGCCTTAATGGTTTGATCTTTTGTACTGTTTAAATCATTAAATTAAGATCTGCTCATGTTGCACCGTATTCCATTTTAGACGTTTTTTATAGTTTTACACACAATTATTGCGGCATTAAATTAAGATCTGCTCATGTTGCACCGTATTCCATTTTAGACATTTTTTATAGTTTTACACACAATTATGTTGAGCTTAGGAATGCAATGGCCAATCAGAGGCGTTCAAATGAGTCATCGCTGAAACACATCAGTTTTGAGGGCGCGCGCGTTCGCTGACTGAATTCCGGACGCGCAGATGTATGTAGGCTACAATGTAAGAGGTTCATTTATCAGTGTAGAGACAGCTTAAGTGATTATAACGATATTTTTTTTTTTTTTGAGAGTGCTTAAGCTTATCGCTTAAACTCGCGAAAGATCAAAATTAGTGATAATTTCAATTTCTTTATAATACTTTATTCGCTGTTTGAATAACCTTGGAAAGGAAAAGTTTTATAATTACCAAT
>NW_015505249.1:124881-125560 GCF_001515645.1 Sinocyclocheilus grahami | reverse complement strand
TGAATCAAAAGATTCACGAACCCGCTCTGAATTTCTGATCTAATTCGCATTCTGCATTCCAAAGTTCTGACCTGAATCAAAAGATTTGCGAACCCACTCAGTAGTTCTGTTCTAAATCAAATGTTTCGCAATCTGCGTTTCGAAGTTCCCATCTGAATCAAAAGATTCGCGAACCATCATTTCAGATTGCGACTTCTGAGTGTAGCTAGATTGTGAATCATTCCATTCGCGAAATGACTTGTGAATCTGCTCCGAAGTTCCGATCTAAATCAAATGATTCGAATCACAATCTGCGCTCCGAAGTCTCGATCTGATTAATGATTCGCAAACCATTTTCAGATTAGTTTTGGTAGGCTATTTTTTACGACTTTGGAGCCCCCTAGAGATAAGCGAGAAATTCACTGTCGTAATTACAGTGGGTAGCTGTACTCGGGTACTTGTTGCCGTAAAGCAACCCACCCATTTCGCGGAATTTCGTACCCCCTAGCTAAACTTCGGAGGGAGCGTGAGAAAGAAATGTGCCTTATAAGTGTACAAATCATAGGTGGAGCGGGTGTACGGCTGGGGAAGGCTTAGCGAGTTGGGGCAAAAACGCCACTAAATTGGACAAAAATGCCCCTGCACAAACATATTTAATCTATTACGACTGTTGCTAACAAAATGAAAATGAATAGAAAGT
>NW_015505249.1:116536-124871 GCF_001515645.1 Sinocyclocheilus grahami | reverse complement strand
GCAATGGCCAATCAGAGGCGTTCAGATGAGTCATCGCTGAAACACATCAGTTTTGAGTGCACGCGTGTTCGCTGACTGAATTCCGGACGCGCAGATGTATGTAGGCTACAATGTAAGAGGTTCATTTATCAGTGTAGAGACAGCTTAAGTGATTATAACGATATATATATATATATTTTTTTTTGAGAGTGCTTAAGCTTATCGCTTAAACTCGCGAAAGATCAAAATTAGTGATAATTTCACTTTCTTTATAATACTTTATTTGCTGTTTGAATAACCTTGGAAAGGAAAAGTTTTATAATTACCAATTTCTAATGTTTTTTAAATTGAATTCAATTGTAATCACGTTAAATACAAATTCAGTCCCATTAAACATATTTTATTAGCCTACATGACACTCATGTCTGGTTCTTGCCTAAAAAGACGGGTTTATGATGTTTATAGTTAATAGATTTGGCTGCTTTTAGCCTTACCCTGGAGTTGGTCCACCCTCCGCCTATGGTACCAACAGAATGATTTTGGAACTGATATTTCAAGGTACTGTAAACCTACAGTACTTACAGAAGTTTGCATTAGATAACACTATAAAGCTATAGCATTTCAAACATATTTATCATTTAAATTATCATTTAAAGCCACCAAAGCATTTTCTGTGAAGTTTTGCTTGAAAACTGAGCTTATGCTGTCTTTTTTTAAAATTAATGTTGCATAGTTAGATTTTTTTATGCAGTGATATTTCATTTTTAAACATGACTTAACTGTCCACATTCTTTTCACTAAGAAAAATAGCAGAAGTACAGCATCATATTCTAAAAATTAAAACCTCTTAAAAGATTAATCTTCAAAATAGATCTTTTCCAGAAACATTTAAATTTACCAAAATAAATATCATATTTCTCCTTTAATTAGAAAATTATTTATTTTAGAAAATAAATGAAAAAAATAGCAAATGCGCAAGATTTCTAAAATTACATTTCTAAAATAACATGAAAAATAAATTGAATGAAAAATAATCAAAAATAAAACAAAAAGAATTTTCCTGAAACATGTGAATATACAAATAAATAAAACAAGAATAAATAACAAACAGTTTTCTCATTGCCTTTACAGATTCCATGGTATTTAAATGTAAATAATATTAAGTAAAACAAAAATATGATTGAATACAAATATGTGAATAAACATCCAAGTCAATACAAATTATTTTTTTTCCTTTATACTGCACTACAATCTAACACAGAGCCTTTGCAAGGAGAGGAAGAAAATCGAGAAAAGGGGGAGAGTGGGAGAGCACAGCTGGCTCTTTTGAAAGTGCAAAATTAAAATGGGGAAAAAAATCATTTTTCTTTTCACAGATCTTCAAAGAGCTGTGTGTGTGTGTGTGTGTGCATGGTTGTGCATGTGCGCGAGTGTGTGAGAGGGTTCAGTACTGCACCTGAGAGAGCCGGAGTGAAAGTCAGGACACAATTAACAGGAGAGCTTCTGGTTTAGTGCCAGGGCAGCGTGTGTCTGTGTGAGAGAGTGGACGTGGGAACAGGTGTGTGAGTGGCTGATGTGTTAGAGAGCCGTAAAATGGGTCTTTTCAGCCAGTGTGTGGATGTTTGAGTGTGTATGTGTGTTTGAGGGAGGGTGTGGGCAAACACGACACACTTAAGGGCCTCTTCAGCTCCATTAATTGGTCATTTGACATAAAAGACCTCATACCACCTTTTTCACACGGCTGCTTTCCTGAAGACCCAAAAACCTTCACCCTCAGAAAGGACACACATACACATAAACAAGCTCGATACCTCTGCTAACATCCTCCTGTATATCACTGTCCTGTTAATAGACAGTTCTTTTTCGTTGTCAGAACCAATGATGTCACATCCCGTGACCTAGGCTGGAAGTGATGTCAGAAACGTTTGTTCTGTTTGCCCTAAATTGAATGTTCAAATTATGTATTGACCCTCATGTTTTCCAAATGCTGCTGCACTGATTTTAAAATATAAATAAGTTAATAATTTTGTGTGTGTTATGACTGATAAGTGATAAATTGCAGATATTAAAATTCTATATAATTTTGTTGCTTAAATGTTTTACTGCAGAGGGCCAAAAACCTAACCAAAATTAAATTTAAAACAAAAAACATCAAATTTACTAATATTTTCTACATTTTGATTTAAAAACTAAAAAAGTAAAACAGAAAAATTTGCAATTATTAAAAATAATTTTTATTAATAGTTTGAATTAGTTTTTATATTTAAATTTCAGTATAGTTTTGTTGTGTTTTTGTTGATTTTATTGAGTTTTTATTCATTTTTGTTTCAACTTTAGTTTTAGTTATTTTAGTACATCAAGCTAACTTGTTGAAAATGTTTCCTTGGCAGCTAGCTGAAGTTTTATTTTTAAATATTTTATTTCAGTTATTGTTTTTTTTGTTTATTCTTCTTCTTATTAATTATTTTATTTAACTGTAATGATCTTGCTTCGGTGACATATTTGTTTTTCATATTTTGTTCCCCTCTTTGGAAATTGCATGCCCAAATCTCGGTTCAAAATAAATTTTAAATCATAATTTTAAGGCATTTAAGGCATCATATCATTATTATGTACAGTATAGGATACACATTTTCATCTTGATATTTGTTGGGTAAAGACATTTAACTACATTTAACAATGTTACTAAATTATTAGAGTTTTTAAAGATTTGAGTGTTAATTAGTTCACATACTGTAAATACAAAAATAGGGGAAATTAGAATGTAAATTAAATAGCCAATATTCACACATAACAAAAATCTCAAATACAGGTTGATAATCAATAGGACACCCATACTTTAATGGTGCTAACTAACCCTTTAATAACAGTAAAATAAAGAGCCAGCTGTGGACTGTGTTCTCATATTAATTCACAACTTTTTTGTGTTTTGACATCATTTTCAGCATAAATTTTTACTAACACGTTTTCGTCATTGTCAGTAAACAGCGGCTTGACTGTCTTTGACCATCTGAGGTGCTTGTCAGATTTTGACTGACTATAAATTCAAATACACCAGGATCCATGTGGCAGTTGTGTGTGTGTGTGTGTATGTGTGTGTGTATGTGTGTGTGTGTGTATGTCAGCATTAACCTTGGGTGTATTTAGTTATCTGATCAGAGAGTGCCCACCTGCGGTTGTCCTAAAGCTACATCAAAAACTTAATGACCTTGTCCGCTCCGTGCCACCTGCCTGGCACAGGTTACCATGACAACCGTTTGCGTCTGATCAAACTGTTTGATACCGGATCATTTGAGCTCTTCCCTTCAGTTTCTCCAGTCTTTTGTTTCTTTCAAACAGGCACACACACATTTGAGAAACACCTCCAGGATCCCAGTGAAACCTGTGGCTTATAGATTTGTTTGGGTTCGAGTTCAGGTTAGGGTTTGGATTTAGCAGTGGCTATCATGACAATTCTTCATACACTAAGGCTCAGTCAGTGTATGAAGAACTATCCTGATAACCAGTGCTAAAGTGCTTAGTGACTAAGCTAATGTCCATGTTTTCTGTATACGCTCCTTTACAAATCAGTGTTTTGTTACCTGTGCTGTGATTACATCACAGTGATGTCAAATGATCAGATTACCCATCATCCTTGTGGAAACTGAGAGATCAAAATGACCCAGGACAGCTCAACAACTTAATAACCGCTTTCCCAGTGTCACCAGTAAACAGTGTTGGGGAAAGTTACTTTTAAAAGTAATGCATTACAATATTGCGTTACGCCATAAAAAAGTAACTAATTACGTTACTTTTTATGGAAAGTAATGCGTTACGTTACTTTTGCGTTACTTTTTAAATCTGGACAGGGCTTGCTTGTTTGTTTTGAAAATAAAAAAGTTATATTTTTGGCAAATATAAAAGCCTTTTCACACCAAAAGTGAAATGAATAAGCCTCAGGCTGAAGGTAAAGTAAATTTACGTCCGTACAGTAGAATACAGAAGAAGAAATTTCAACACACTTCAGCAATAAAAGAAAGACACACAAATGTTTGTCTAGAGTGATTTGTGCTTATTAGTACGGCTGAACTGGATCATCGAAGGTCAGGAGCAAAGATATTGGTTAATAGAATGGGATTAAATACATAAAGTATATTTGTGTTGTTTAACATTTAATCATTGCAGGTTTGCGTCATATTCTGAGTTGCATTTTTTTATTCATTTTGAGGAATACTGGATCTGTGTTTTATTTATTTTTTTGAGTGAAATTAATTAATGCATATTTATATTTATTTAAGAACTACAGTAACATCTTCTGATTTCTCAACATGGGGACAGGAGAGCTGTCCATCAATAAATTGAAAAAAAATAAGTAACTTGCGTTACTTATTTGAAAAAGTAACTCAGATATTCTCTTGTAAATTAAAAAGTAATGCGTTACTTTACTAGTTACTTGAAAAAAGTAATCTGATTACGTAACTCGCATTACTTGTAATGCGTTACCCTCAACACTGCCAGTAAACACATATTCTAGCTAAGCGTAAATGCCATTTAATTGACTTGAAACCAAAACCTAAAACCTAAACTAACCTAAACCATTCTTGCTTGGAAAACACTGCTTTGATAAACACTTCATGTGCGAAATGCAAATCGATACAGTTTTGTAGTATGCCGCTTTATATGTTTGAGCTTTTTAAAGTCAAGTGGATTCTGATTGGCTGTCCATGTTTTTATCTGGTAACAAATCGTTACCGTTATTGTTATCATTTGGACTTTGTGTGAACTACTCTATTCTCGTAGAATTAGAACGACTTTTAAAACTTTATCTTTATCGTTACAGCATCGCTGGTGTGAACGTGCCTTAATACAAGCTTAAGATATTTTCAGTTTTATTCAACGACATAAAACACGTTAAGTAGCCTACTCATGATTTTTTAAAAGCTTTTACATGTCTTGAAAAAAATGTGGTTGGCAAAGCAGATATTAGTTACGCTGATAAAATATATATACTGAAACAAACAGGGTTTTTTTGTAAAGTATAGGATGAGTCGAGTGTCTTAAGTCTGTAGGAGTATACAAGCTTTTTCTGCTCTCTGCCAGAACTGATGAGGCCAGAAGGAGAGCACAATGTTCCTAACACTGCTTTCATTGTCTGACACTATATTAAACCTGTGTGTGTGTGTGTGTGTAGTTTGTCCCACACATCCTGTGGATCCTTGTGGGAGAGACACTTATCACATCCGTGAGGAAGAAAAGTCTTCCTCTGGTGTGCGTTGTGTAAAGAGTCTATTATGAAGCGCATAACATGCGCATTAATGAGAATATTTGTTTGTTTCATCATAAAATACATATTTGTGGGTATACTGCAATAGAAATATGTATAGACAATAATTGGCTAAGTGTGTTTTTTGTTTGATGTGTATGTTTTTCATGTTATGCCAGGAGGACGGTTCAGAGAGAGGTTAGACTTTGTTTACCCATCATCCCTGTCTATAAATCTTCCACACGCTCACATGCAAGTGTTTTCTCATGAAGAGTAATTTCCTGTGTTGTTTAATTAGTGATCTGACTCTCACATCTGCCCAGAACTGCTCATTAATTCTGATTTACTGAAGAAAAAGAGAAAGTATGTATTGCAAGTGTGCTCTTGTATTACTGTAGCGGTAAAAAGCTTCAGTACTCAAGGGGGCGGTCGAGTTACTGTCAAATGTTTGTGCCAGTAAATAGAGGCTGTGATGATGCATTTTTGTAGGGACCTGAAGTTAGCATCACCTTGGTTCCCTTGACAAAAACCCAATAGGTTTTTTCCTATTGTTTTTTATTATTAATACAATTTTTTATTAATTATTCTGAACTCAAGACTCACTTGCTTCAAAAACTCTGCTGAAAATGTACTCCCCCTCAGGCCATCCAAGATGTAATTGAGTTTGTTTCTTTGGAATTAGAATTGGAGAAATGTATTGTTTCATCCTCTGCAGTGAATGGGTGCCGTCAGAATGAGAGTCCAAAGAGCTGATGAAAACACCACAATCACAATAATCCACCAGTAATCCACACGACAACCGTCCATCAACATCTTGTGAAGTGAAAGCTGCATGTTTGAAAAAAGACAAAAAACAAACAAACAATAGTTTAAAGTTAAAATGCTTTAATGATGGACTTGTTTCTTACAAACATGTAGCTTCTCCCTTCATAAGATGTTAACTGATGGACTGCAGTCGTGTTAATTACTTGTGGATTATTGTGATGTTTTTATAAACTGTTTGGACTCTCATTCTGACGGCACCCATTCACTGCAGAGGATCCATTGGTGAGCAAGTGATGTAATGCTAAATTTCTCCAAACCTGTTCTGATGAAGAAACAAACTCATCTACATCTTGGATGGCCTGAGAGTGAGTACATTTTCAGCAAATTTTCATGGGTGAAATTTTTTGGGGTGAACTATTTCTTTAAGAGACATTCAGCAAACTGAAACATATGGGTGCACAAAATAATTGTGTAAGATTATATATAAAATACTACTTTTTCTGATAAAAACGTAATATTTTTTTAAAAGCATAAAATATACCCTATCTTGTAGTATGACTCAATCATTAATGCACAGAGCATTTAGCAGAGCTCTGTATAATAGGGAGGAAGCTCAACGCGAGATAGCACACCTTACACCTGAATCCTCCCACTGGATACTGTCTCCATGACAACCATGTAAAAGTATGTCCTTACTGACCAGATCTGATACACACAAACACATGCATTCACAAACATTCTTTCAGAGCACTACAAATGCAAAACATGATTATGATTCAAAGTATCCTTTCAATTGGAATTTGAATGAAAAGGAGAATGTGTGGTGAAAGAAACTAATGAAAGGAAAGCTATCATCTTTTTTTTTCAATCACACACACACACATAAACACATGCGGATGCAGGCAGTCTCTGCAGTTTGCTGGACTATTTGAGCTAGTTTTTGTTTCGTTTAGTTTCGAGTGGATGAGAAGAGCGCGTTTAGATTGATGGAATCTTTTGTGCTTATTTCTCTTTACTGTATTCAATTCTCTTTCAAATGGAAGTATTTCAGCGCATGCTGTTCCAAACATTTAGTGAAGTCTCATCTAATGGCTGGAGAAATAACTATAGGCATCAAGTCATACGGCATATGGAAATGTAGGCCTACAAACTGTTTTTTAACAAAGTGAAGTGACATGTGACCAAGTATTCCATACTCGGAATTAGTGCTCTGCATTTATCCCATCCAAAGTGCACACACACAGCAGTGAACATACACACACCGTGAACATACACACCCGGAGCAGTGGCAGCCATTATTTGCTGCAGCGCCCGGGGAGCAGTTGGGAGTTCAGTGCCTTGCTCAAGGACACCTCAGTCATGGTATTGAAGGTGGAAGAGAGCTGCCGGTATGAGACTCGAACCCACAACCTTTGGGTTAGGGGTCCGACTCTCTAACCATTAGGCCAACTGTAACTGTATTTTGTGTTCAGAAAAGAGTAAGATGACCAAATTAGCACTGCATAGCTCAAGAGAAAGACTATGCCTCAAATCTCCAATATAATCAAGGAAATGTACAGTATGGAAAAGTTTGACTCTTTCTTACCCTGTTCCAATTGGCATACTAAGATCTGAGTGTATACTGCCTTCTAGAGGCCACATGTAGAACTGAACACTAAATGTTATATACACTCATCAATCCTAAAACCAGTTTTACAGGTCATTCCTGTTATGGGTAATTATCATATATGTCTGAATATAGTGATAAAACATTAAACTCAACGTTTGTGGATGCTGGTATTTTGTTGGATGTTATCCACTACTGAACAAACTTGTAAAATAACAAAACTGTCTTTGAACATCTTTGGGACAAAAAGAAAAAAAATCCAATATTTGTTACACAAAATGTAAAAAAAGAAGAAAAAAAACATTTGTTTTAATCAGTAATCAGTGTGTTTTTTGCCATTGTACTTAAATTTATACTTATTTTTACTTTTCGTGTTTTGAATATAAAATATCTAAAAATGTTAAAAATGATACAGTGGTGGCCAAAATTATTAGAACACTAGTATTTTCTCCAGCTAAAATGGTTTTAAGTCAGTTATTTCTATCTTTTGCTGTAGTGTGTCAGTAGGAAATATCAGTTTACATTTCCAAACATTCATTTTGCCATTAATTGCAATAATTCAGTGAGCAGTGAGATTTTTGTTAGCACAAGGAGTCTGACAGAATCAGAATCAGAATCAGAATGAGCTTTATTGCCAGGTATGTTTACACATACGAGGAATTTGATTTCGTGACAGAAGCTTCCACAGTGTAACAGAATGACAGTGACAGAACAAAAAACACAGATAATAAAAATAAAAATAG
>NW_015505249.1:91666-116245 GCF_001515645.1 Sinocyclocheilus grahami | reverse complement strand
TAGATTTTATTTATCAATTAACTTCTGTTAACTAAATTAAATCAACATTTGGTGTGACCATCCTTTGCGTTTAAAGCAGCTTTTGTCCTAGGTTTCTTAAAGCTTCATATATATATGTATATATATATATATAGGGTGACCATACATGCCATTTTCACAGGACACATCCTGGCCAGGATCTCTATATTGCCTAAAATATCTAGGTTTTGGCTTTGTTTGCGGTGTATGACATCAAAATACCATACAGACGGTTCCTTGTGCTTTCAAAATGCTCTTGAGGTATTTTGATGTCATACCGGTCTTCACATGCAAACAAAGCCAAAACCTAGATATTTTAGGCAAACAATATTACTGTTTTTACTGTATTTTTTGATCAAATATGAAATTAAATGATACATTCAATTACATTCCATTTCCTTCAAATAAATGTCAAAAACCAGGTTCTCATTGTGACAACTGAGTCCATATAGTGTGACAACACTTCATGATCTTTCTACAGTACAGTAACGGTAGTTATATTACAAGAACTATAACGTGTCATAATGAGTTGGGAATGTAAACTCTGAATTTCCATGTGCGAGAGCGTGAGGCAGAAGCCCGTGTTACATGGTATATGGTCCTGCTCTATAGGTTCCTACCGCGCTTGTGCTATAGAAATCATATGTCTATATAGAAATGAGGTGGGGCGCGGAAGCTCAAGCGTGTAACACACAGGGAAGCTAGTCTCGCGCTTCCCGGAAACGGGACCGCAGAATCATGGCGACCGTCTCAGTGTGCCAGTATCACTCCGGTGGTTTCAGTTTCGAAAACTGCAAGAGGTGAGATTTGTCGCTTTATATAAACAGGAATTTAGCCGGTGAACTGGGGTCGTTTTTGTATTATTGATTCGGTGAAACAATAAAGAGTTTGAGTGTATTTTAAAGGCCTTTTAGGGATCGGTTGAGTCACGGCCTGTGTGGATGACTCAGGAGATTTTATCCAAACTCATTTGAATAGCGGTTTTATTTAATGGAAAACACATCAATTGACATAATTCGTTAGGTTTAAAATGTAGAAATATGTAATGTGAGGTTAACGTGTTTTTGTTTATTATTGTTGAGATTTTGTTGTTATTGGTGGGCTACGACCCCGCGCTTATAGTCTATGTCGCAAGTTCAGTCTAAATGAACATTTAAACTCTCAAATTACATGAGTTTGTTCATTGTTACATCAAAAACAACTTCTTTTAATTCATCAAGTCGGTCTGCGATTTGTTTTTGATTAATGACTAAGAGAAAAATGAAGAGTTAGGCACGTGATAACTTACATGACTGAGTCTTGTAACGTTGACATCAAATACGAAGCTTTCATTTGTTGTTTTGTAATGTAATGAATGGTTTCGGTTATAATTTGGTTGTTTCATCATAAAGGTAAATATTTTTTGTATTAACCACAGAAGAGCAGTGTTGGGGAACGTTACCTTTTAAAAGTAATGCATTACAATATTGCGTTACGCCATAAAAAAGTAACTAATCGTGTTACTTAGTTACTGAAGAGTGCTGCTATAAGGGTGTGTTAGAAGTGTCCACTAGTTGTCAGCAGAACTTTGCGGATCAATCTGTTGTTGACATGCTGTCAGTACGAGTCAACAACATAATACACACATATGCTGACTGGTCAAAACAAATAGCGGTTTGCTTTTTTGTTGCTAATGTAGAATCTTATCCAAGTTCATGAAAGAGCGGAGTTGAGATATAAAGGGCTGAATAAATCAAATTAAGTTGGGGAAAAAATATTAAATGTGTGTGTTTTTATAGAAATGCTCTTCTGGAGGCAGACATCAATAAGCTCGGTTTCAGCTCTCCTGCTGCTCGTAAAACCGGCACCACCATTTGTGGAGTCGTTTACAAGGTAAGAAAAAAGCATAGATGGGTGTAATATCTTAAAGTAAACGGTTCAACTTCATAACCTCATATCTGTCCAAAAAAAAAGGTGACCTAAAAGGAAAATCGCCAAATAAAAATCATCTCTCTGGCTCTCAGGATGGTGTTGTTTTAGGTGCAGACACTCGTGCGACTGAAGGAATGGTCGTCGCTGATAAGAATTGCTCTAAAATTCACTACATCTCTCCCAACATATAGTGAGTACAAACACATCGTTATAGACCGTTTTACAATGAAACTAATTTACAATCGCTGAAATCCATTGCCATTGTTCTGAAACCCTCTCGCTCTCTCTTCCTCTTGTTCTGAAGCTGTTGTGGAGCCGGTACCGCGGCGGACACTGAGATGACCACACAGATCATCTCCTCCAACCTGGAGCTCCATTCTCTGTCCACCGGCCGTCTCCCACGAGTCACCACCGCCAACCGCATGCTCAAACAGATGCTCTTCAGGTAATGAATCATCACAGTGCTCCATGATGAATAATTAAGGTTTTTAAATGTTTTTGAAAGAAGGCTGGATGTTACTGATTAAAGATACAGTAAAACGGGTATATTGTGAAATATTATTACCATTTAAAAGAACTGTTTTCTATTTGAATATATTTGAAAATGTATTTTATTTCTGTGATGCAAAGCTGAATTTTCAGCATCATTACTCCAGTCTTCAGTGTCACATGATCCTTCAGAAATCATTCTAATATGCTGATTTGCTGCTCAAGAAACATTTCTTGTTATCAAAGTTGAAAACCGTTGTGCTGCTTAATTTATTTTATTTAAATTTTTTTGTGGAAACCACAATACACTACCACTCAAAGTTTGTAAGATGTAAAAAAAAATATTCAGCAGTCTTCATCAGTGAAGACATTTCTAATGTTACAAAAGACTTGTGCTTCAAATAAATGCTTTTCTATTCATGTGAGACTGAAGACTGGAGTAATGATGCTGAAAATTCAGCTTTTTTGAATAAAGTACGGTTCTAACAATTCAAATAATCCGTTATTTTAAGTTGTAATAACAATTCACAATATTACTGTTTTTATTGTGTTTTTTGATAAAATATGTGCAGCCTTGGTGAGCATAAGAAACTTGTTTCAAAACCATAATACAAATCTTTATTCCAATCTTTTGATCGGGAGTGTATACCCTGTGTTTTCATATGTAGGTATCAGGGATATATTGGCGCTGCGTTAGTCCTTGGAGGGGTTGACTGCAATGGCCCACACTTATACAGCATCTATCCGCACGGATCAACAGATAAACTGCCCTACGTCACTATGGGTGAGTTACACTTACATACCTATGAATCATCTTCCCATTCCACCAAAAGAGGGAGACATTGTGTTTCTGAAAAGCTTTTGATTGGTGCCAAAATAGATGTCTCTCTGACTGACTGGCTTTGCTAGTGTCCCCCGTGTGACAAGATAACATGCATCATTTAATCTGTTATTGCAGAAGATGATCCTTTTGATTGGCTGTTTCTCACTGGTAACATTAGCATGTGTTTGTCTCATCAGGTTCTGGATCTCTGGCAGCAATGGCAGTCTTTGAGGATCGCTACAGGCCTAATATGGAGGTAACCCTCCCTCGTGTGCATTTACGTGTCTTTTTGGCTCTTTTTTTACTGTTCAGAAGTTTGATCTTAGCAAGGCTTTTTTTTTTTTAAGAAATTATTACATTTATTCAGCAAGGATGCATTAAATTGATAAAAAGTGACAGTAAAGACATTTATAATGTTGCAGAATATTTCGTTTTTAAAGAATGGTGTTCTTCTGAACTTCCGGTTTCTCATAGAATCCCGAAAAAAAATTAACAGTTTCCACAAGAATATTAAGCAGCACAACATTTATAGAAACATTAACAGCATTTATAGAAATAAGCACTAAATCAGCATATTAGATTGATTGCTGATTGATCATGTGACACCGAAGACTGGAGTAATGATGTTAAAAATTCAGCTTTGCATCACAAATTACATTTTATAATCAAATTAGAAATCAGTTATTTTAAATTGTAATAATCTTTTGCAATATTATGTTTTTACTGTATTTTTAATCAAATAAATGCAGCCTTGGTGAGCATAAGGGACTTTTCAAAAACATTAAAAAAAACAACCTTAAAGTTTTGAATGTTATTGTATATATTCAGGATTCAAAACAGATATGGACAAATTTACAATATCTGAGAATTCCCCCCAAAACAGTGATTTTTAAACTAAAGTCATGGGAGCTCATCTTACTAATTCTTAGAAATACATGCGTAGTAATTTTGGGTTTGATATTTGAAATATGAGCTGTAAATTGCTTTTTGTGAATGCAATATTCCTGTAAATTAGTTAAAACACATGGGAAGAGTGTAATCCATTGCAGTTAGCATAATGATGCTGCTGGTTGTGTCGATCAGGAGGAAGAGGCCAAGCGTCTGGTGCGGGATGCGATAGCGGCCGGTATCTTTAATGACCTGGGCTCAGGCAGCAACATCGACCTGTGAAGACTGGAGTAATGATGTTAAAAATTCAGCTTTGCATCACAAATTACATTTTATAATCAAATTAGAAATCAGTTATTTTAAATTGTAATAATCTTTTGCAATATTATGTTTTTACTGTATTTTTAATCAAATAAATGCAGCCTTGGTGAGCATAAGGGACTTTTCAAAAACATTAAAAAAAACAACCTTAAAGTTTTGAATGTTATTGTATATATTCAGGATTCAAAACAGATATGGACAAATTTACAATATCTGAGAATTCCCCCCAAAACAGTGATTTTTAAACTAAAGTCATGGGAGCTCATCTTACTAATTCTTAGAAATACATGCGTAGTAATTTTGGGTTTGATATTTGAAATATGAGCTGTAAATTGCTTTTTGTGAATGCAATATTCCTGTAAATTAGTTAAAACACATGGGAAGAGTGTAATCCATTGCAGTTAGCATAATGATGCTGCTGGTTGTGTCGATCAGGAGGAAGAGGCCAAGCGTCTGGTGCGGGATGCGATAGCGGCCGGTATCTTTAATGACCTGGGCTCAGGCAGCAACATCGACCTGTGTGTGATCACCAAGGGGAAGGTGGACTACCTGAGACCTCATGACATGGCCAACAAGAAGGGAGTCAGGTGAGCATCTGTACTGCCAGAGGAACATCACCTCTTACACACCTGTCTAAACTTTGCAGTCACACTTGCTGCATGATGGCATGGAGGCAGTGATGAAATCTGTGTAATCAGTCTAATTCACGTGAACATCTGAGTGTGCTTTTTAAAAAGAATCTTAAACTGACATAAATGCCAGCTTATATGATTAAGAAAAGGCATGTTATGATTGTTACATAATCAGCTTATTGCGATTGTTGTGCAGTCTAGTCACAAATGGTCTGTTAATGCAGGCCGCCACATGTGTGCATGATATTAATCAGAGAATTTAACCAAATGAAAGGCTCATGCTTCACTGTTCCCTTTTAAGGGAGGATAAGGTTTATGGACGCCCTGTGTGAGTAACCCATGTGTTCAAACGTGCACCACGTCTTGACAAAACTGTAACCTGCATGTGTTTGACTAACCAGGCGTGAGTTTGAAGTAGTTGAGTTGTTCAAACTGACAAGCTGTTTGGTGATTTTTCTCTTACAGTCTTCTGCTTACATCATTATACATGTTTTTGTAGAGCACCAAAGTGCATTTCCCTGGTCTGGATTGGTTTTATTTTGTCCTGACTAGAGTCGTGTGTGATTAGGCTTTAGTTTCTTTGCAGGAGTTGATTGTGTATTTTCCTCACAGGACCGGAAGCTACAGGTACAAGCATGGAACTACCGGGGTTCTGACGAAGGCCGTGACTCCTCTGAACCTGGAGGTGGTGGAGGAAAGTGTGCAGACCATGGACACCTCCTGAGATGACACAAACCACCACGCTTTGTTTGTTTCAACCTTTACCATTGACCCCAAGTCTTATGTGGTGGTTTAGTCATTTTTCATTATTTCCAATAAAAGACATTGTAAGTTGAAGTTTGTCTTTCTTCTGCATCCATTATCATTTATTTCAGATAACCTATTATTTTGTGTTTTTAATATAAAAGTATGGCAGGCAAATTCAATTTTGGGTAGGCCTCTTATGCTCACCCAGGCTCCATTTATTTGATCAAAAATACAGTGTAATAGTAATCTTGTGAAATTTTAATAGAATTTAAAATAACTATTTTCTATTTGAATATATTTTAAAATGCTATTTATTCCTGTGATGCAAAGCTGAATTTTCATCATCGTTACTCCAGTCTTCAGTGTCACATGATCCTTCAGAAACCATTCTAATATGCTGTTTGGCTGCTCGAAACATTTCTTATAAATGTTAAAATCAGTTGTGCTGCAAAATTTTTTTTATGAATTCTTTGATAAGCTCAAAAGAACAGCATTTATTTGAAATAGAAATCTTTTGCAGATGTGCTCAAGTTACAGTAGCTAAAGGGTTGAAATACAAATAAGTGTATTATGTTTTTTATGTGATAAATGATAGTACTTATTATATTTGCTTATCACCAGGGAGCGCTAAATAAAAACCGTAGATGATACAAATTCTCAATTCATAATAATTTGGGTCTTTTTCTTCAGGAAAATCTAATATAAACAACACTAATGGAAATGATTTAAAACGCTTCAGATGTCCGTCAAAACAAAGCTGTCGCAAAGTCAATATTTCCAGTTACATTTTATTGTTAATTACACATTTAAACATGAGCAAATGCTTCAAAATTCCTTAAAAATAACATCTCTTTGGATATAATGAATACTTTCATATGGTAGATATTTGACCAGAGAACAAAACTGCTGAATCCACCATCCAACACGTGTTTCCTTGCAAAACACTTGACAGTTGTGTGTGTGTGTGTGTGTGTATCAGATACATAAAGAGAGATAAGTAACAAACTAAGGCTCTTTAAATGCTGTTATGAATATAAGCCTACAGTAAAAGTATGTATAAATGGAACCACCTTGCTTTGATATCATCAACATGAGGCACTGGTCACCTGACCTGACCAACTTTCTCTGAACCAATCAGCATACGGCACTGATACATAATTTGAAGGCACAACAGAATATATTGGCATTCCTTTCAATACAAATCTAGAGAAACGCTCAGCTTAAAACAGTATAGACACTGTTGGCATTCTCTCCTTACTCATTTCTAGATCTTTCTATAGCCTGATCAGTTGGACTGAGAGAGCAGCAGAGATCACAGGTTTGCGCAATGGTTCTCCTCATTGCTGCAGGTGTGTGTGTTTGTGTCAGGTGCTGGACGTCCACAGGTGCATCTGTTTGGCGAACTGCAGGACGAAGCTGATGTCGGGCCGCTGGTCAGGATCTGGGTTGATGCACATACTGACCAGATCTCTGAGCTGCAACACATACAAGGTGAAAGTTAACTATTGCAAATGCATCATGCAGCACTATGAAGTGACAATAGCTCTAAAAGCTCTACAGCATCATGCATGATTGTGCTCACTGGAGTATTGAGATGTTAGCTCATGGTTTTCATAACAGAGGCATGTAATGCTGTGTGTGTGTGTGTTGTACCTTCTGTGAGTAGTGATCTGAAGGCAGAGGAGGGTAATCGCACTGTTCGATCTTGTGGCACAATGCGAGCAGGTTCATCTTGTCGCTGTAGAAGGGGCTGTGCAGAGCTGCCATCTGAGAGACACAAATATTACTCATCAGAAGATGATCACGTCTCTTTCTGCTGTTCTTGCTTGTATTGCTTACTATTTGACAGTATTACTGTTCCACTATTCTTGTGGCTGTACTTTCAAAACAATGTATTTCAGTATTCTAGTACAGTGCCTTGCCATATACTTTGATTGCAAGTGCATTTCTGTAAAGCAATTTGTGTTTGTTTATACATATTAAGGGGCAAATTAAAATAATTTTATATGGTAATCAACAGTTGACCTTAATTTGTACTGAATTTTCTTGGTAAAAAAAATCATAGTTACAAAAGATTTCAAAAGAATCATATTTCTCTCAAAAATATTGAGCAGCAGAAACTGTTTTCAGCATTTGTAATAATCAGAAATGTTTCTTGAGCAGCAAATCAGCATATTAGAATGATTTCTGAAGGATCAGGTGATACTTAAGACTGGAGTAATGATGCTGAAAATTCAGCTTTGATCACAGGAGTAAATTATATTTTAAAACATATTCATATAGAAAACAGTTATTTTAAATTGCAATAATATATCTCACTTTTTACTGTATTTTTGATCAAATAAATGCAGCCTTTGAGAGACTTCTTTCAAAAAATAAATGACAACTTTTGTACGCTAGTATGAACAAATTACTGTATGTGTTTGTGTACCTCATACAGCAAGCAACCCAAGGACCAGTTGTCTGATTTGAAGTTGTAGCCGTTTTCATGAATCCTCTCGGGAGACATGTAATATGGAGTTCCAACTGGGAAAGACGCAGATACATGTTAAGCAGGTATGCAATGCCTGTGAATTTGCATATTTGAATGGACTGGCTGGTTTTGTTATTTCACTCCATTCAGTACATGCATGAAGTGTGTGTTTATTTGAGTGTTTGTGTAAAGGTCAGTGATACCAAGAGAGTGAGCAGCAGTGGTTTTGGAGCTAAAGAATCGACCTAGTCCAAGGTCACCGAGTTTGACCTCTCCAGTAGCTGTGATGAAGACGTTGGCTGGTTTTATATCTGATGCACACACGAACAAAATAAATGAGTGCACATTAATGAAAAAAATCATATGTGTCTGTATTAGAAAGAAAGTGAGTTTACCTCGATGCATGACTCTGCGTGAGTGCATGTGTTCCAGCGCGCTGCACAGCTGCACAAAATACTTCCATATCGTTCGTTCAGGAATCAACCTCCGCTTCTTCGAGTTTTTGATGAATAGAATTACAAAAAAGCATCATCATCATTATAAATGTCTTCACTGTCACTATCACAATTATGTGCATCCTTGCTAAATAAATGTTTAATTTCTTTTAAAAAACAAAACACTTACTGAACCCAAATTGATCAGGGTAGTTGTCCACTGTTAAATTTAAAATAGCCTACATTTTTAAAATGGTAAAATGTTTAATTTGTGCTTATTTCCAAATGTTTAATGCAAGTAAAATGCAGTATTTTTTCTTTACTAAATGAAATGTTGCTTGCTTAATTTTATACCACTAGCAAAATCATATTGTGAATATTCAATCTATCACCCAGAGCTATGCTGCATCCACACCAATAGGTGTCAGAATAAAGTCTAAAACCACAACCATTTATGCCATTAACATATTGAATATGAATTTTTTACTTAAAGAAATAAAAACACTAACCTCCTGACACTAATGCTGGCTCTAAGCAATTAACACCACACCCCCGCCCCCCAATTTATGAAGTGATAAGCAGCAGGAAATGATGACACACATGCATTTAGACAAATTCTTCCTGTCTCTTATCACCCTGTTTTAGCATTTTCTTTTTTCCAAAACACTCTCTAAATACTAGGGAAATTCTTTCAAACTTCTTAGGTACTACATGTAGGACATGAAACACATTACAGATAAGCCGAGTGCATTGAAGTGTGTGACTTCTGGAGAAGTGCAGGGATACACCATTCCACTTTATCCTGATAGTCATCCTGATACCTGCAAGATGATGCTTTACATGACAATCATGCCTAACAGACTGGATCAGTTGCGTCTCACTTAAATCGAACCTATTAAAAAAGGTCCGTTTTAGTTTCAGTACCTATCCAGGTATCAGATTAGTGTAACCTGAGTAAAGTGTTCCAGAGAATACATTGTAAGTGTGCTGTATGTGCGCAGACGCATGGGAACAGGGGTGTGTATGAGGGTGTGTATGTAGTCTTCAGGGCACGTGTTCTCTTCCACACTGTACGGCTTGACATGTACAAACGGCTCCTGTTTTATTTTAAACAAACTCCAGACAAACCTACTGACCCACATTCACAAATACACACAAACACAAATTACTGTTCCTGTAACATTCCGTGCCTGAGAGGCATAATAAAGACTAATTAGCAGAATGAGCATGTGTTGAATGCATTTTTAAGTGTGTTTGTGCGCACACACACACACACACACACACATATATACAGTGGGTACGGAAAGTATTCAGACCCCCTTAAATTTTTCACTCTTTGTTATATTGCAGCCATTTGCTAAAATCATTTCAGTTAATTTTTTTTCCTCATTAATGTACACACAGCACCCCATATTGACAGAAAAACACAGAATTGTTGACATTTTTGCAGATTTATTAAAAAAGAAAAACTGAAATAACACATGGTCCTAAGTATTCAGACCCTTTGCTCAGTATTTAGTAGAGTATATTAATGCTGTGAAATGATTAATCACATCCAAAACAAAAGTTTTTGTTTGCATAATATATGCATATGTGCTGTGTATATTTATTATGTATATATAAATACATGCATGTAATGCCAAAATATATAATATATACTGTATATGTGTGTATTTATATATACATAATAAATATACACAGTACTCATACATATATTATGTAAACAAAAACTTTGATTTTGGATGCGATTAATCGTTTGACAGCACATATATATGTGTGTGTGTGTGTGTGTGTGTGTGTGTGTGTGTGTGTGTGTGTGTGACCCTAGACCACAAAACCAATCTTAAGTCTCTGGGGTATATTTGTAGCAATAGCCAAAAATACATTGTATGGGTCAAAATTATAGATTTTTCTTTTATGCCAAAACTCATTAGGATATTAAGTAAAGATCATGTTCCATGACCATGAAGATATTTTGTAAATTTCCTACTGTAAATATATTAAAACTTAATTCTTGATCAGTAATATGCATTGCTAAGAACTTAATTTGGACAACTTTAAAGGCGATTTTCTCAATATTTAGATTTTATTGCACCCTCAGATTCCAGATTATATATATTGATAGAAAATTATGTAGATAAAGTTAGATAAAGCTATTTTTGGATCTAGATAGATAGATAGATAGATAGATAGATAGATAGATAGATAGATAGATAGATAGATAGATAGATAGATAGATAGAAAAGACAGCCCACTGAAAGATAACAGACTGAAGGACTGTGTAGACTATCTAGTCAATGTGAGTACAGTAATACTGCTGACTACTATAATCATACTGTAGCTAATAATATATTAAAACAGATTACAGAACACAGAGCACATATTTTTCTCATTTAAAAAAAACAAAAAAAACAAACAAGTCAGTTCCTGGAGAGGGTGGTCCTGTACCAATTTCCTTCCATTCATGTGAAGAAAAATGCAGAGGAAGAATTCTATCCTACCGCCTGAAACAGTGGCACTCTTCTCTCTCTCACACACACACACACACACACACACACACACACACACACACACACACACACACACACACACACAAAGGAACATTATAACAAAGACACACATCTGGACGTGCAGTACTCTGTTCATACACACACCACTGTGTTTGTTTCCAAAACCGCACTGCTTGTGTGTGCTTTCGGTGTGTGTTTTCAGACGGGTTAGAGGTGAATCACATTTTTCTTAGAAACCCTAGAATACTTAGAAACCCGACAAGCATCATCTTGCTAATTCTTATCTACACATGGATTTGTATCACGATGGCTATATTTAGAATCGCATATAACACTACTCTTATAAACGAGTATACTGTTTCTAGCATGTGACTTTTCTGGACGGGAAAGGGTACAGTAGATGGATATAAAAATTTACTTTTTACAGAAAAAAATACTGTACTTTATGAAAAAAATTACACTTTTACTGTGTAAACATGCTAGTAATAACATGTTAATGTAAGTTACCTTACCTTACCTTGGTAAAAAAAAACTGTAAATACTTTAACATCACATTATATGTCATTTTAATGTACACTACTATGTTTTTCATATTTTTTTACTTTGTTCTACATGCTTTTTTGCATGTAAAAACGATGAATTATCATATAATTTATGGTGAAAAAGTATGGACAGGTCACTTATAGGATGAACTCTGATTCAACGTGCAGTTTTCTGTTTTACCACCTGTATTATTATAAAAATAGATTTTGGTTTATTAACAGATAGCCTAGTATGAAACCTATAGAAGTCAATGGCTACCGTCAACCGTTTGGTTACCTGCATTCTTCAATTTCAAAATATCTTCTTGTGTGTTCAACAGAAGTAAGAAACGTACACAGGTTTGGAACAATTAGAGAACGAACCATCCCTTTAAGGATAAAGGATCTAAGATTAGCGGTGGTCTTGAAGAAGTAAACTGCGCAGGGTTCAAGACGTTTGTCTTCCTCTCTGGTGAGTCACGCGCATCTGTTTCCGCCCGATAAAATGCTACAGATCTAACAACTCAATAGCAGAAACCCCCATCACATTTCCCCAATCTCACTTCCAAAAAGCCCCGAACGTGTACAGAAAACCCACACACGTGTCTGATCAAACAGACCTGCATGATAATATCATTAGACTTGGTGAAAGAAGCCCACATCAGTTCTGCATAGTAACCTGTCCCCCAAAAAATGAACACGTTTGACTTGTTTGGCACTGATCTACTGTGCCTGGATGAAAACAACATAACGTACAGTTAAAGTCATTAATCACATGCATATACTCACTACATACCATAACTAGGCCTAATTATTCTGAATAGCCTGAGAGAAGCCGTGAACTTGATAGGTGGCACATCAAGTCAACTACTTAGTTACTCAAGTTTATGCTGTTTTAGTAATACTATTTAGTGTTCATTAATACTTTGAAGGTTTGCTTGTTTATTGCGACTTACTGAATTCCACGTGATTTTATAGCTGTGTCATTTTATGTATTTTTAATTACATGTTTAATATAAATGTTTAATTGTGTTTATTGCTATCAAGCAGTGCTTTTTTGTTTGACATGTTTCCTGTAATTGTATGAGTCAGCTCAATAAAAAATAGGGAGTAAAAAAAGCTATTTTGTGTCCAAAAACAAACACGTGAATGGATACACACAAACAGTGTGTGTGGGCGGAGTCAGAACTGCAGCTTTTCCTTATAAAAAACAACCGCTCTTCAGTGCGATCATACAAATAACCAAACATTAAAAGCGACTTATTATCAGAATAAATAAACCATAATGACATGCAAGTGTTGATTCAGAGCAGTAAGCTATATCTGCACATATAATCGAAGTTACAGTGTGAAAGTGGGTGTTCCCGTTGAACTAGAGGAGCATTAATGTGTGTTTTATTCCCTATACAACATTTACAGTACGATGCGATTGTTTTGTTTATTTATTGCCGTTAACGCTTCTGGAAACATATCAATCAAACTTATATTCAGAAAACAGATGCATGAACTTTCAAAACAGATCTACTTTCCGCGCAAGAGCATTAGACGTGAACTAAAGCATGCAATACTCGCACTGCCTACCTTGCGTCGTTCCATGTAAATTAGTTTAATCCAATGCAACTGAACAGCCTTGTGTTCATTTAGATTCTCTCTCTCTCTTTTTCTTATTGCAGTACGGCGACATTATGCACCCCACGAATAATTTGACACGATATCTTCTTCTACATGAAAAACAGCACTGTAACGCCGAGGCGCGCGAGCATTTTCGCAGCGAATTGGGTTTGAAAGTCATGCAGTAGTTCCACTTACCTCTCCAGCGCGGTGCATCAGACATTTACAGGACTGAAAAATGCTGCGAAGCCCCTTTGGTCAGTTTCCAGACTCTCTAATGTCACGGGCCACGCAAGTTTGAGTCACACCCCGCGCATCACATGGCTGTGATCACTGATCTGTGACTACAGTAACCCACTGCTCCTGTCCGTCACTTTCTCAGCAAGGAAAAAAAGGTTTGTAATTCAGGTATTTTGTTTCATGGCTGGGAGCATTAAAGGATTATTATTATTATTACTGAATGATAATAATTACTTTAATAATAATTTTTTTTATTTAAATGTGACTAATATCACCACTTAATAATAACATTACGGCTAGGCCTACTACTAATAATTAAAAATGTCCAATGGTTTTTATTTTTTTTATATGTGCCAATCATTTCACAAACAATAATAATAATAATAATAATAATATATTATTATTTTTTTAGTGGTAGTAGTCGTACTAGTACTGTTTACAATACAGTCATATTATTTATTATATTATTTATTTTTATTTAATTGACATAATAATACCAAAACCATATAATAATAATAATAGTAATGAATGAGTAAATAAATAAATAACAATAATAAGGGGTCTGATAATTATTCTTATATTATTTATTTTTATTTAATTGACATAATAATACCAAAACCATATAATAATAATAATAGTAATGAATGAGTAAATAAATAAATAACAATAATAAGGGGTCTGATAATTATTCTTATATTATTTATTTTTATTTAATTGACATAATAATACCAAAACCATATAATAATAATAATAGTAATGAATGAGTAAATAAATAAATAACAATAATAAGGGGTCTGATAATTATTCTTATATTATTTATTTTTTAATTTAATTGACAATAATGTCACAGCTGCTACATAATAATAATAATAATATATTATAAATAATAATAATAATAATTATTATTTTATTAGTAGTCTTACTAGTAGTATTTACAGTAAGTCATATTATTTATTATATTATTTATTTTTATTTAATTTACATAATAATACCAAAACCATATAATAATAATAATAATGAATGAGTAAATAAATAAATAACAATAATAAGGGGGTCTGATAATTATTCTTATATTATTTATTTTTTTATTTAATTGACAATAATATCACAGCTGCTACATAATAATAATAATATACATAATAATAATAATTATTATTTTATTAGTAGTCTTACTAGTAGTATTTACAGTAAGTCATATTATTTATTATATTATTTATTTTTATTTAATTGACATAATAATACCAAAACCATATAATAATAATAATTTAGTAAATAAATAAATAACAATAATAAGGGGTCTGATAATTATTCTTATATTATTTATTTTTTAATTTAATTGACAATAATATCACAGCTGCTACATAATAATAATAATAATAATAATATATTATAAATAATAATAATCATTATTATTTTATTAGTAGTCTTACTAGTAGTATTTACAGTAAGTCATATTATTTATTATATTATTTATTTTTATTTAATTGACATAATAATACCAAAACCATATAATAATAATAATTTAGTAAATAAATAAATAACAATAATAAGGGGTCTGATAATTATTTTTTATATTTTATTTATTTGACAATATCACAACTGCTTCATATTAATAATAATAATAATAAATGTTGACTTTTATATTTCTAATTTTTAATAACCTATTAGTAGTAGTGGTGGTATATTGACAAAAAAAATATGTTGAAGAAATGCATAAATGAAGCTCTGCAGCCTTATACGTCCCAAACCTAACCTTTAGGATGGGTAATTCAGACAGGTCTATGACAGCATCATGACGACATTTGTTTCAGTATAACCCCATGTGCAATAATGGTACGGCAGCAAAACCCCCAGACTTTTCATGTGGCCTGCTATGGTTTATGGAAAGCGGACTCACACCTTTCTAGAGTTTGCTGCCTCTCCCACCTCTCTCGGTCTCTTGCACACACACACACGCTCATTTCAACCGAATAGTTGACATTCTTGTGGGGAAATTATGAGCAAATACCTTTCCAACATGTGTCAGCCTTTAACACACAAAAACTCACAGACACCTTGTCAAAGTTTGCTGTTGCAGACAGTCGTATTTGACATGTTGTACTGGAGGAAGTGGCAAAATGTCTGTTTAGTGGCATTAAAAAAAGATTGATATAAAACTGTAGAGGACTTCTGCTTTTTCATTTTAACTGTGTGTGTGTGTGTGTGTGTGCATATAGAGGAACTATGAATGAATGTGCGGTTTGTGGATTTGTATGATTCTTTCTTGAGCAATCATCAGGCATTTCAGTAATTTGAAATTCACTAGCGCCCCCTCGAGGTCTCAGACGGTGAAAAAAGAGAGAACGAGCCTATCATTGCCATCATATTTTTGCACAAAGAATACCATGAATACAGTAATCATTCAGACCACGACTAGCCAGTGAATTTGTGGAGCACTAGGGAAGTTTAAGAAAATGGGTGTAAACAATATATAATGTACTTTTTCTAATATGTATAATGTAACAATAAATGCATAATGTGAATTTAAGTAAATGTATTTTCATTTTACTGTTGAATATATTTTACATGTGTATGTGTATCAGAAAATGACCACTTTAGTAGCTACATATTTAATGTTTAAGGTCTTAAAGTTTGCAAAGTAAACATGCAAGGACAAAAATAAAAGATGAATAAAATTACAAATAAATAAGTAAATAAATACAAAGATAGAAATACACTTAAATCACGTGTGTAGGCCTAAATGCTTTCCGTGTAAGTGTCTGTAGTGGTCTGTGGGAAGGAGAGCAGTGTGTCCTGTAATCTCCCATCCATAAAAGCACACATGTGTAAACACAAACCAGACACACACGTACACACGTGCTTCCTCGTGGTAAACACTTGGTCGAACCACAACCACAAGCTTGAAATGTGCAGCATTATAGAAATAGTCCAAATCAAACAGCACTCCTTCATTATTTCTACGTTCTTCTACCTCTTTCCACCTTCCGGATGATTTTTTGTTTATTCGACGAATGTGCAGAATTTTTTAAGAACCCCTAACGAAGAGAAATTCCGGAAAATATTTTCTACAGTACAAACCTAAGACTTCATTAGCAGCTAATAAAAAATGCGGTCATGGAAGAAAGACTGCAGCGAATCTCTTTCTCTGTTTGATGCTGTGACCGCGTATCTCTGCCAATCTCTCCAGCTCTGGCTGACTTCAGTCTCAGCTCGTCCTCTTTCCACCTTCCGGATGATTTTTTGTTTATTCGACGAATGTGCAGAATTTTTTAAGAACCCCTAACGAAGAGAAATTCCGGAAAATATTTTCTAAGACTTCATTAGCAGCTAATAAAAAATGCGGTCATGGAAGAAAGACTGCAGCGAATCTCTTTCTCTGTTTGATGCTGTGACCGCGTATCTCTGCCAATCTCTCCAGCTCTGGCTGACTTCAGTCTCAGCTCGTAACTGCACAATGCAAACCACAATCACCTCAGTACGGATCAAGATAATTACACTGGACAAACTTTACACACGCAAGCACTCACACTCACACAAAATAAGAAAACAACACACCAGAGTCAAATAATCAAACGCCACACACTTCAGTGCTGAATAAACAAACATCTTTTTTTTTCAGAATGTGAATACTTTATTTAAGCCTAGTTAATCTTGTTCAGGGAGTTCAAATAAAAGTTACCACATCTGATTTTCCTCTGTGCGCATATGGGTGTATGTAGGCATGTTCAAATAGGTTTACTGTTCAGTTCAGTCATGATGATATAGACTCTTAATGACTTGATATTAGTAACACACTACTGTTCAAAAGATTGTTGGTATAGGGTTTTTTAAATGTTTTTTGAATTTAGTCTCTTTTGCTCACCAAGGCTGCATTTATTTGATCAATGATACAGTAAAAACTGTAATATCGTTAATTATTGCAGTTTTAAATGGCTATTTTCAAATTAAATATACTGTAAAATGCAATGTATTCCTGTCTTGTCAAAGCTGAATTTTCAGCATCATTACTCCAGTCTTCAGTGTCACATGATCCTTCAGAAATCATTCTACGATGCTGATTTGCTGCAAGAAACGTTTCTTATCATTGCAATATTGAAAATTTTTTCATCTTAATATTGTTGTGAAAACTGTTTTGATGAATAGAAAGTTTGAAAAGTCTTTACTGTATTTTTTGATCAGTGCCCTCTTACAAATGATATTAGACATTTATATATAAACAATTGGATAAAAATGCCATTTCCAAGATGACATCTGGATGCAACTTGCAGATGTACAAAACAACGATTTCCAATTTATCTATTGCATATTGATACACTACATTTAAAATGTAACAGGCATCATATAGTATGCAATATGCAGTATACAGTACATACTATGCTAGTATTCCGAATTTCATTCTGGACAAAATTGAAATGGCATGACAGTAAAAGACAGTGCTGGATGAGGCCTTTCTTTTACTGTGCGATTCTCTTTCCTTCAGTTAATGAATGATAGTTATACACAGATCTTAAAGAGCAGGTCATATGGGGTTTCGAAAAAATTTTCGAATTTGTTTTCTGACCTTAGATGCATTTAAACCTGTTGTAGGGGACTCCAACACAATATTAGGACACTTTAAAATACCATATGACCTGCTCTTTAAGGTAATATAACATTAATCAAAACTATGTTTAAGAGTGGTAGAGGAACTCAGGCATTGGGGAGTTTGTGTTGTGACTGTGTTGTGCGTGTTGTGATGGAGAGGTGCCGGTGGGGCTGGATGGGCTCAGAGATCTGTGGGACAGTTGGGGTGAAGGCACTGATGGGGATGTGATTGTGGAATTGTCAGAAACATTGTCCACTCCCACGCTCTCCTGATATAGACAGTTTCTCCTGAGTTTTGCACGGGCATTTTGGAACCAAACCTGCAGAAAATGAAGACATCATTAGGATTTGACACAAACTTATTTACATATCATCAGTGATGGAGGGAATGAAAGATTTTTTTTTTTTTTCACGGAAACAAGAACATCTGACTGTCTGTATTCAAAGGAATAACATGATCAATTGTTGTAAATTTACTTTGATTAGTGGCCTAGAAATAGTGCCAAACCTCAAACATTTTCTAAACCTTACACTATGGAAGCCCATTTTCCACCATGAAATAAATAAATAAAAGAGGTAATTGCAACTTTTTATCTCATAATTCTGACATTTTCTTGCAATTGTACGTTTACATCTCACACTTCTGACTTGTTTTCTCGCAATTGTGAAATCTTGTTCCACCAAAAAATAACTTTTTTTTCACAGTTCTAACCTTTTTGTCTCAGAATTTTAAATGCAATTTGAAATTATGAACTCGTAATTGTGAGTTCACAACTTCACATCTCTCCTTTTTTAATCTAATTTTATATCTCACACTTTTTTTTCCTCACAATTTCCTGTTTAAATCTCACAATTCTGACTTTTTTTTTCCAGAATTGCAAATCCAAATTTTTTGTAATTGCGAGTTTACATCTTGGAATTCTGACTTTTTTTTCTCATAATTCTGCAATTATGGAAGCTTGAATGGGATAAAAACAAATAAAAAAAAGGTAATTGCGACTTTTTATCGTACAATTCTGACCTTTTTTCTTGCAACGATTTTATATCTCACAATTTTGTCTTTGTAAATTCAGAATTCTGAGAATAGAAGTCTGAATTGTGAGATGTAAACTCATAATTCATCAGTAGGATTTGACAACATTAGAAATTGTGAGATGTAAACGAGAGGTAAACTCACAATTACAAGATATAAATTCAGAATTGTGAGATATAAACTCTCAATTCTTGGAAAAAAAACAAGCTTCCATTCTAAACCTTTCTGTTTATTTCCATGCTTAAATGCCACATTTTCAATGTGGTCTCAGACTTTTGGATCCCACTGTATATCAAACTCAAACAGAGGTTCAGAGAGGTTTTTCTGACCTGGAGCACACGTTTGGTGAGGCCGGTTTTCTGGGCGAGCTCTTTGAGGTCTTTGGCATCTGGATTGTGGTTGTGGGTGAAGAGTAACACACTACTGTTCAAAAGATTGTTGGTATAGGGTTTTTTAAATGTTTTTTGAATTTAGTCTCTTTTGCTCACCAAGGCTGCATTTATTTGATCAATGATACAGTAAAAACTGTAATATTGTTAAATATTATTGCAGTTTTAAATGGCTATTTTCAAATTAAATATACTGTAAAATGCAATGTATTCCTGTCTTGTCAAAGCTGAATTGTCAGCATCATTACTCCAGTCTTCAGTGTCACATGATCCTTCAGAAATCATTCTAAGATGCTGATTTGCTGCAAGAAACGTTTCTTATCATTGCAATATTGAAAATTTTTTCATCTTAATATTGTTGTGAAAACTGTTTTGATGAATAGAAAGTTTGAAAAGTCTTTACTGTATTTTTTGATCAGTGCCCTCTTACAAATGATATTAGACATTTATATATAAACAATTGGATAAAAATGCCATTTCCAAGATGACATCTGGATGCAACTTGCAGATGTACAAAACAACGATTTCCAATTTATCTATTGCATATTGATACACTACATTTAAAATGTAACAGGCATCATATAGTATGCAATATGCAGTATACAGTACATACTATGCTAGTATTCCGAATTTCATTCTGGACAAAATTGAAATGGCATGACAGTAAAAGACAGTGCTGGATGAGGCCTTTCTTTTACTGTGCGATTCTCTTTCCTTCAGTTAATGAATGATAGTTATACACAGATCTTAAAGAGCAGGTCATATGGGGTTTCGAAAAAATTTTCGAATTTGTTTTCTGACCTTAGATGCATTTAAACCTGTTGTAGGGGACTCCAACACAATATTAGGACACTTTAAAATACCATATGACCTGCTCTTTAAGGTAATATAACATTAATCAAAACTATGTTTAAGAGTGGTAGAGGAACTCAGGCATTGGGGAGTTTGTGTTGTGACTGTGTTGTGCGTGTTGTGATGGAGAGGTGCCGGTGGGGCTGGATGGGCTCAGAGATCTGTGGGACAGTTGGGGTGAAGGCACTGATGGGGATGTGATTGTGGAATTGTCAGAAACATTGTCCACTCCCACGCTCTCCTGATATAGACAGTTTCTCCTGAGTTTTGCACGGGCATTTTGGAACCAAACCTGCAGAAAATGAAGACATCATTAGGATTTGACACAAACTTATTTACATATCATCAGTGATGGAGGGAATGAAAGATTTTTTTTTTTTTTCACGGAAACAAGAACATCTGACTGTCTGTATTCAAAGGAATAACATGATCAATTGTTGTAAATTTACTTTGATTAGTGGCCTAGAAATAGTGCCAAACCTCAAACATTTTCTAAACCTTACACTATGGAAGCCCATTTTCCACCATGAAATAAATAAATAAAAGAGGTAATTGCAACTTTTTATCTCATAATTCTGACATTTTCTTGCAATTGTACGTTTACATCTCACACTTCTGACTTGTTTTCTCGCAATTGTGAAATCTTGTTCCACCAAAAAATAACTTTTTTTTCACAGTTCTAACCTTTTTGTCTCAGAATTTTAAATGCAATTTGAAATTATGAACTCGTAATTGTGAGTTCACAACTTCACATCTCTCCTTTTTTAATCTAATTTTATATCTCACACTTTTTTTTCCTCACAATTTCCTGTTTAAATCTCACAATTCTGACTTTTTTTTTCCAGAATTGCAAATCCAAATTTTTTGTAATTGCGAGTTTACATCTTGGAATTCTGACTTTTTTTTCTCATAATTCTGCAATTATGGAAGCTTGAATGGGATAAAAACAAATAAAAAAAGGTAATTGCGACTTTTTATCGTACAATTCTGACCTTTTTTCTTGCAACGATTTTATATCTCACAATTTTGTCTTTGTAAATTCAGAATTCTGAGAATAGAAGTCTGAATTGTGAGATGTAAACTCATAATTCATCAGTAGGATTTGACAACATTAGAAATTGTGAGATGTAAACGAGAGGTAAACTCACAATTACAAGATATAAATTCAGAATTGTGAGATATAAACTCTCAATTCTTGGAAAAAAAACAAGCTTCCATTCTAAACCTTTCTGTTTATTTCCATGCTTAAATGCCACATTTTCAATGTGGTCTCAGACTTTTGGATCCCACTGTATATCAAACTCAAACAGAGGTTCAGAGAGGTTTTTCTGACCTGGAGCACACGTTTGGTGAGGCCGGTTTTCTGGGCGAGCTCTTTGAGGTCTTTGGCATCTGGATTGTGGTTGTGGGTGAAGAAGTTCTGCATGCTCCGCAGCTGGTGATGTTTGAAAGACGTTCTCATGCGTTTGGACTTCTGACAGCTCACTCTCTCCGACAAGTCCACACCCATATCGCTCACATCTAGAGTGCACACAAACAGTTAATCATCACTGATATGACTCACACTAAAGGCCAGGACATTACAATCAACAATATGGCAATACGATCTTTGAGGTTTATTAGTCTGGTTTCAGAAACTTTCACTCTACTGAGACTGCAATGTTGAAGGTTTTTAATGATATACTATTAACATGTGACTCAGGCAACTACGCTGTTCTTGTGCTTTTAGATCTTACTGCCACATTTGATACTGTTGATCATGCTGTCCTTATTGATCGATTGGAACACTGTGCAGGTATTACAGGCAGTGCATTGGAGTGGTTTAAATCTTATCTTACCAATAGAAGTTTTTCAGTTAATATAGGAGATCGTACTTCTTTTAATGCTGTATTAACCTGTGGGGTTCCCCAAGGATCCATTTTGGCTCCTATCCTTTTTTCTTTATATATGCTTCCACTTGGTTCCATTTTTAGAAAATATGGGCTGTCATTCCATTGTTATGCTGACGATACTCAAGTTTATCTGCCTTTAAAATGGAATTCAGATGGACTGGATGCTCTCCTGGCCTGTTTGACAGATGTAAAGGCATGGTTGTCGCTAAACTTTCTGAATTTCAATGAGAAAAAAACAGAAATTATTGTTTTTAAACCCTCAGATTCTTTGACTGCTCTCAATCCAAACCTTGGTGGGTTATCATCATGTGTTAAGCAATATGTGAAAAATTTGGGTGTTGTATTTGATGAACATCTGAAGTTTGATAGGCAGATAAATTCTGTGATCAAATCATCCTTTTTTCAGTTGCGGATCCTGTCTAAAGCGGAAACTTTTCTTTCTTTTAAAAACTTTGAGAAAGTGATTCATGCTTTTATTACCTCTAGATTAGATTACTGTAACTCACTTTATGCTGGGATTAGTCAAACAGCTTTATCCCGATTACAATTGGTTCAGAATGCGGCAGCTAGACTTTTGGATTCATAAACGGGATCATATTACTCCGGTTTAACAGTCTTTACACTGGCTGCCTGTGCGTCACAGAGTAGATTTTAAAATGTTACTATATTATATATATATATATATATATATATATATATATATATATATATATATTCAATATACACAATTACAAGATATAAATTCAGAATTGTGAGATATAAACTCTCAATTCTTGGAAAAAAAACAAGCTTCCATTCTAAACCTTTCTGTTTATTTCCATGCTTAAATGCCACATTTTCAATGTGGTCTCAGACTTTTGGATCCCACTGTATATCAAACTCAAACAGAGGTTCAGAGAGGTTTTTCTGACCTGGAGCACACGTTTGGTGAGGCCGGTTTTCTGGGCGAGCTCTTTGAGGTCTTTGGCATCTGGATTGTGGTTGTGGGTGAAGAAGTTCTGCATGCTCCGCAGCTGGTGATGTTTGAAAGACGTTCTCATGCGTTTGGACTTCTGACAGCTCACTCTCTCCGACAAGTCCACACCCATATCGCTCACATCTAGAGTGCACACAAACAGTTAATCATCACTGATATGACTCACACTAAAGGCCAGGACATTACAATCAACAATATGGCAATACGATCTTTGAGGTTTATTAGTCTGGTTTCAGAAACTTTCACTCTACTGAGACTGCAATGTTGAAGGTTTTTAATGATATACTATTAACATGTGACTCAGGCAACTACGCTGTTCTTGTGCTTTTAGATCTTACTGCCACATTTGATACTGTTGATCATGCTGTCCTTATTGATCGATTGGAACACTGTGCAGGTATTACAGGCAGTGCATTGGAGTGGTTTAAATCTTATCTTACCAATAGAAGTTTTTCAGTTAATATAGGAGATCGTACTTCTTTTAATGCTGTATTAACCTGTGGGGTTCCCCAAGGATCCATTTTGGCTCCTATCCTTTTTTCTTTATATATGCTTCCACTTGGTTCCATTTTTAGAAAATATGGGCTGTCATTCCATTGTTATGCTGACGATACTCAAGTTTATCTGCCTTTAAAATGGAATTCAGATGGACTGGATGCTCTCCTGGCCTGTTTGACAGATGTAAAGGCATGGTTGTCGCTAAACTTTCTGAATTTCAATGAGAAAAAAACAGAAATTATTGTTTTTAAACCCTCAGATTCTTTGACTGCTCTCAATCCAAACCTTGGTGGGTTATCATCATGTGTTAAGCAATATGTGAAAAATTTGGGTGTTGTATTTGATGAACATCTGAAGTTTGATAGGCAGATAAATTCTGTGATCAAATCATCCTTTTTTCAGTTGCGGATCCTGTCTAAAGCGGAAACTTTTCTTTCTTTTAAAAACTTTGAGAAAGTGATTCATGCTTTTATTACCTCTAGATTAGATTACTGTAACTCACTTTATGCTGGGATTAGTCAAACAGCTTTATCCCGATTACAATTGGTTCAGAATGCGGCAGCTAGACTTTTGGATTCATAAACGGGATCATATTACTCCGGTTTAACAGTCTTTACACTGGCTGCCTGTGCGTCACAGAGTAGATTTTAAAATGTTACTATATTATATATATATATATATATATATATATATATATATATATATATATATATATTTTTTATGTATATTTTTTTTTT
>NW_015505249.1:58019-88019 GCF_001515645.1 Sinocyclocheilus grahami | reverse complement strand
CACACATCCACAGAGTCTCACATCCCACTGAACAAAAGAGGAAACCCTTTCAGAGGGACTATTGCGTCAATATCTGAACCCCTATTGAGCATAATTGACAGTGAACGTGAGATAAAGTAAAGCTGTTTATGTTTTACCTGCTGTCACTATGCATGGTTTGTTTTACAAGTTGGAGTCTGATAATAGAGATGCATAATATGGCCAAAAGTATGATAAAATCTAGATGAAATCAAAACTGATTCCTTTTACTTTCTATACTCTGTACATGTTCCTGGTCTTTTTGTATATGGTTCATTGTTGCACGTAAAACCAAAGAAAAAAAAGGTCTGATAATGGCGATTAAGTGGGCTGGCAACATGTGGGGAGACCAAACTTGTATAGCAAAGCTTTTTCTATCTGTGTGCTTGATTATATAATGTTAATAACATGGTTTCTGGGTTGTTTTCAGGACCAGAGGTACGAAGGAGTTTTCCCGACACATACACTGAACAGGTTTGCACTTAATTTCTCTCTCTCTCTCTCTCTCTCTCTCTCTCTCTCTCTCTCTCTCTCTCTCTCTAGGGATGTTGGGGTGGGGATCTCGTAATTGTTGTTCACCTCAGTGATAATGCAGTGAGCACCTGTTCTGACAGATGGAGTTTAACCACTAGAGAGTGTGTGTCGTTTTTCTGAGGGGTCTGTGGCACCAAACACCCTTTTTATGGAGTTTTAACCAAACTCGCTTAAGATTCTGACTCTGGCTTCTTTGGAAACCAAAAAAATATGTTATTCTGTACAGTGAAGGACATATGGGGAAGTAGCGAGCAAATATGTATGCTGATGTAAATATTGTGTGTGCCTCTGAAATTAATGACCAGCAACCATTTTATGTTTTATATTTCCTTTAAACCATATGTCCATAAATAAAGACATTAATAACATTTACTAGAAAAGACAAATTTGTTATCCACAGGTAATAACTTGTCTTTGGTCATTTGAATTAAATCTGAACAATAGTGTTACCAATAAATAAAATAACAAACAAATGAAAGGTTTATCATTGTAATTTTAATTCTATATTTATAAATTATTGTATTAATTAATTAATTAATTAATTAATTAATTAATATAAACTAACAAATCAAAAGTTGTGAGTCTGCAGATTTCTCTTATTCTCATCAAGGCTGCATTAAAAAAAGGCAAAAACAGTAATTTTGTGAAATATTATTACAATTTAAAAGAACTGTTTTCTATTTGAATATATTTTAAAGTTTAATTTATTCCTGTGATGCAAAGCTGAATTTTCAGCATCATTACAATTAATTAATTAATTAATTAATTAATAAATATAAACTAACAAATCAGAGTCTGCAGATCTGCAGATTTCTCTTATTCTCATCAAGGCTGCATTAAAAAAAGGCAAAAACAGTAATTTTGTGAAATATTATTACAATTTAAAAGAACTGTTTTCTATTTGAATATATTTTAAAGTTTAATTTATTCCTGTGATGCAAAGCTGAATTTTCAGCATCATTACTCCAGTCTTCAGTGTTACATGATCCTTCAGAAATCATTCTAATATGCTGATTTGATGCTCGAGAAACATTTTTTATGATTATTGTCAATAATAGTTCAGTTTAATTGAGCTTAATATTTTTGTGGAAACAGCTGTTCTTTGATGAATAGAAAGAACAGCATCTATTTAAATGCTTTTATTTTTAATGTTTCCTTGCTAAATAAAAGTATGAATTTCATTACAAACATGTATAATATAGATTAGGCCTGGGAAGATAAAACGGTATCGATATATCGACGGTACACCTTCTTCGATAATGATAGAAAAAATGTTCGATATAGTGCACGAAATAGGCACGTGCTATGAGTGATGCAGACAGCCCACAGGAGCACGAACACATGCTGAATTGAGTGCTGTGCTTGCCTGTGATGAGGAGATTGTGAATAAAAAAATTAATATTAGTCAAATTTAAAATAAACATTTGCATTTGAATGCAAAAAAGTACAATCAAATGTTAGGTGTGCGTCAGGGAGCGTCATCAGTGGAGCGCGAGATGCAGTTATGATGATGTAAGTGCCGTTTTTTGCATTTTTATGTTTTGTTAGTCTAGCCCACGAGACGCGCAGTTGCTGCGTTATTCATTCAAAATATTAGAGAAATATAGTAGCTGGTCTTAATTAGGTTAAAACAGAAACCAAGCCATTCACACAGAACGCAAATTCAGCGCATTTTTTTAGTCGGACAAATATGACTGCTGCACTCGTGTCTCACACAAGAGATGTATAGAAAGCCATGCAAAGTTAAAACAGTTTAAACCTTCAGAAAACACGTTTCGAATTTGTGGAGGTTTATTCCTTTTCATTGCGTCTCATATGTTTTTAAAGGCAGTCTGTGTGAATGGTGCTTCAGCTCTTTGTATTAAGCAATGCATAAATACATGATGCGTTTTTGTTCATAATTGTTTATGCAATTTACGAAATTATATGAGTTAATTTAGACGTAATGCACGTTTTTTTTATAGACAGTTATTTCCTTGCTTGACAATTTAATGCGCTGCATTATTTTGCTCATTGCGCCCTCCTGTGGCCTCGGGAAACAAGCCAAAAGTTTCCTTGAGACCTATTTAATCTGCATATAAAACATTAGAAATTAGATATTTGTTTAATTTTTGCGCGAGATGCAGTGATGATGATGTAAGTGCCGTTTTTTGCATTTTTATGTTTTGTTAGTCTAGCCCACGAGACGCGCAGTTGCTGCGTTATTCATTCAAAATATTAGAGAAATATAGTAGCTGGTCTTAATTAGGTTAAAACAGAAACCAAGCCATTCACACAGAACGCAAATTCAGCGCATTTTTTTAGTCGGACAAATATGACTGCTGCACTCGTGTCTCACACAAGAGATGTATAGAAAGCCATGCAAAGTTAAAACAGTTTAAACCTTCAAACCTTCAACCGTGTGTTTGACTGTTAAAACAAAAAATATGTGTTGTTTGTCTAAATAAATTGGGTTAATTTAAAAACACAGTGGTTAAATTTAAACATTTTTTTTCTGTTGCTCTTTGTTTTAAAAAAAGGTTATAAAAAATGTCAGTAATTATCGATATGAAACATTATATCGTTGATACGTTTTTTTAGCTTTATCGCACAACCCTAATATAGATGTATACATATAAATAATTTATCATTTTCGTACTATTTTTCTTACAAATTTTTTTTTGACGACTTGTAAAAATAGCGAAATAAAAATGTCAGGAATTAAGGAAGTTATAATGCATTAAATAGGAAATGGGGAGCGAACACAGTGACTGTTTTTAAACTTCACCTACTGAAGCAGATGTAATTATCTGTGTGTGCATATAACTGGAACAGATGTGTGTACCTGTCCACTCTTTATACCTGTTGATTGCAGTTTCACACACTCCCATAGCACACACACACACACACACACACACACACACACACACACACACACAGACACAGCTTTAATCACCCTGATAGTTGGGTCCAGTGGTCCCAGAAGGCATTCTTTGTGTCGGCCCAGCGGTGAAGCTCTGTAATCTGGGCTGTGTCCCCTCCCTCTCCCCTGTCATGCTATTGTTAGGGATAATCCCTAACTCCTGACACAGATGAGGGTAGGAAAACACACACACTCACGTACACACACCCCTGGGGGCTCAAGTCCATATGGAGGGGTACCAAAGCAACAGCATAGTCCTTCACGCACACAGTTTGATCTGTACACGGTGGTCTTTTGTGTGAATGAAGCTAATGGTTATGTTTCAGTGTATGAATTCTTTCTTTCTCACAATCTGTTTTCAGGAGACGCTACAGACTATCCCAAGGTTTTGTTTCCCTTTCAATATGGACAGGTAATATTACAATCGTTAATCAAATCAAGTCACCTTTAATTATACAGGGAATAGTTCACCCAAAAATAAAAATTTGCTGGAAATCTACTCACCCCCAGGCCATCAAATATGTAGATGACTTTGTTTCATCATCAGAACAGATTTAGAGAAATTTGGCATTACATCACTTGCTCACCAATGGATGCTCTGCAGTGAATGGGTGCCGTCAGAATGAGATTCCAAACAGCTGATAAAAACATCACAATAATCCACAAGTAATACACATGACTGCAGTCCATCAATTATCATCTTATGAAGCACAGAGCTGTATGTTTGCTCCATAATCCATAATAACACTTCCTCCTGTTAAAAAAAAAGACACATCAAAATCCACCGACATATTTGTTTAGAACTGTTTTGGCTTATAAACATAGCTTGATCTGTGAATATTTCTCTCTTGATTCTGCCAAAATGGCTTTTTCACTGGAGAAAGCAATATTATGGATAGAGGACTTGTATTATAGCTGGAAGTTTGAAGTTAAAAATATGTTAATGATGGATTTGTTTATCACAGGCATGCAGCTTTGCACTTTCACAAGACATTAGTTGATGGACTGGAGTCATGTGGATTATCATGTTTTTATCAGCTGTTTGAAAACAAGCTCAATTCAGCTATAAGCAACTACCGAATTTGACTCTACTACTGTCTAGTGTTGTTATTCAGCTTGAGTCAGTTCAGTGTTGATTCAGTTCAGTCACAAAATTGGTCAATTATACACACTTCAGCTGTAAAGCAGCTCTACAAAAAGCAATAGTGTCACCGCCCAGCTCGATTCATTTTATTTTGTTCTCATCTGATTGTGTGAGTGCCATCATTTCATTTGATTCCAGCACCTCTTGAACCTTGAATTTATATGTTCTGACCAACATTTTGTTTTTGACCCTGTTCTGTCTTCCAGTATGGCAGTGGGCCAGGTGGGGCAGAACTTCACATTTGTCCTGACGGATATTGAGAGCAAACAGCGCTTCGGATTCTGCCGGCTCTCATCGGGAGCTCACAGCTGCCACTGCATCCTCGGGTACAAACTGTTGGGTTTAAGTTTTAAATTTGAACTTAAATTGGCCTGTTTTCGTCATCCACCTACTTTAGATCAGCTTAATCTAATTGTATTCTAACCATATCTGTTCAGCTACCTGCCCTGGTTTGAGGTGTTTTACAAGCTGCTGAATATCCTGGCAGACTATACAACCAAAGGACAGGTCAGTGATGCACATAAAACACTCAAATGTCACTGTGTATTATACACGCAGATGTACACATACACATTTAATCAGCTGTGTAAAAGAGGATTTCTTGCTGATTTCATACTTTCAAAATTACAATTACCTTGAAAAACTTGAACTTGACTCTGAAATATAGCTTTTTACATTTTGTATAAATAGATGATTTTTAATAAAAGCAAGTAAATAAGGATGGGTTTCATATCTACCATTTTCCCTTAGACAAAATTAGTATTCTTCAGATTTAAACTACTGTTCATAAGGTTTGGACGGTATATATATATTTTTAATAAATTAATGCTTTTATTCAGCAAGTACACATTCATTTAATCAAAAGTGAAAGGAAGGACATTTATAATGCATATATGGCTTTGATTAAAGTGATTTAACATCTTAAAATATATATATATAGTGAAAAATTAGCATGTGAAACTTGCTGTTTTCATTTGTGTGTATTTGTGTTATAGGACAGTCAATGGAGAGAGTTGTTAGAGTCTCTACACACGTTAAACATCCCTGACCCTGGAGTGCCTGTGCATTTGAGTGTGGTAATATACACAACACGTTATCAGACAATATTTTCATATTACAATAAATTTATTGTATAAAGCTAATTATATTTCTCTCTCTCTAGCATTTGTTTTTCACAGTGCCTGATCCTAGGGAATTACCCAGTATACCTGAAAATGTAAGTCTGACTTATTAAATTGACCCTGTTAGTCAGATTTATACATAACTATTCGGTTGGGACTAGTTATAATTTTAACTAAGGACGTCTGAAAATACACATTTAAAATGACTGTGAAAATGGTCAAATTCAAGGTAATTCATCAATCCATATGGAGATCTATGATTTCTTTTTATGTATCTGCAGAGAAATCTGACAGAGTATTTTGTAGCAGTGGATGTGAATAACATGCTGCATCTGTACGCTAGCTTGCTGTACGAAAGACGAATCCTCATTAGCTGCAGCAAGCTGAGCACTGTGAGTAACATCTCTACCATTATCGCTCTCTCTATTGTTGGTTGTTTCTTTACTCATTTTAGAGCTATTAATAAACCTTATTCTCCCTCTCAGTTAACCGCATGTGTTCATGGTGCGGCAGCCATGTTGTATCCCATGTACTGGCAGCATGTTTACATTCCAGTCCTGCCACAGCACTTAATTGACTACTGCTGGTGAGTGCACACACACACACACACACATACACACACATTTACACATACATACTTGTTAAGAACTTCATATTTCTATTGTTTTAAAATCAAGTAGTTAATTACTTGACCCTAATTTTTATATTATAAAAAAGGCATTATTTGGCACATTTAGGAGGATTTATTATATTTACAAAGGGTTTTTATTAAATTCATAAAAAAATAAATAAATATATAAGTATATATTTTAAGATCAGTCTCTTGGGGCTTACTCATTCATATTTATTGAAAAGGCAAGAGAAACCAGTTTATGTTAGAATTTCTTGATTTTGTCCTCTAATAGAATTTCCATTTTAAATTATATTAGACATTTGTTTTTATTCAGAAAATCTTTGAATAATTTTAGAATTGGAATCATACATTAAATTGAACGATTCTATATAATTGTTGTTATTATTATTTTAAGCATGTTTTGTACTTTGCATGTATTTTTGTGTTGTTTTTTTAATGCAACATTTTTAAATGATTGTAAGCAATGTATTAAAATTATATTGGAATCATAATTGTTTTTAAAAATTGAAATACTGTTGATATGGCGTTAAATCATATATAAATAAATATATATAAATAAATATTATTCACTTATGATTTTTAAATATTTTCATATTTCATTTTGTTATGATTTCATATGGTAATGGCTCACAACATTACTGTTTTTACTGTATTTTTATCGAATAAATGCAGCCTTGCTCAGCATAAGAGGCTTCATTCAAAATATTTAAAAATCATAATGTTTCCAAACTTTTGAGAAGTACTGTGTATATTTAATATAATCATATATTAAATACATTTTAAAAGGCAGAAACTGTACTGAACTATTGTTATTTTTTTTAGCGCTCCAATGCCATACCTCATCGGAGTGCATTCCAGTCTTATGGAGGTGACTGATTGCTTTCTTTTATTTTACCTTACCGGCATATTCATATTCTTCTGTGTTGCAGATTCATATTTAAATCACAGTGCTGTTGTATTGTTACTTGTTTTAGTGTAGCAGACTTCTAGGCTGTATTTAGAATATTTCGTGTGTGTTTGTGTGTGTTGTCGTAACAGAAGGTGCGAGGTGTGGCTTTAGATGATGTGGTACTTCTCAATGTAGACACAAACACTCTTGAAACGCCGTTTGATGACCTGCAAAGCCTTCCTAATGATGTGGTGAGTAAATAAGCATAAACACGACCTGCTCTGATCTCCAAAAAGTCTGATCTGTTCTGGGCATGGTGTTGATTTTGATATGTCAGTGATGATCTGATATGGAAATTTATGATGGTTGCAGCAAGTGATATACGTGTGTTGTAGGTTTCATCTTTAAAGAACCGCCTAAGAAAAGTTTCCTCGACGACAGGAGATGGAGTGGCCAGAGCGTTTCTGAAGGCGCAGGCAGCACTGTTTGGCAGTTACAGGAACGCACTACACATTGAACCGGTGAGAGAGAGTTTGAAGTATTGATGTGCTTATGGTTTGGAATGAAGTTCAGACTCATAAATGTTAGCTCTGAGCATTTGATGAAGTATTTGTTAAGCTCACCATGCAGGATGACTGTGAGACAGTGTCCCCTAGTGGACAGTCCATGTGGCTTTGTAAATATAAATGCTCTGGTTGACATGTTTTTGACTTCCCATGTTCAGGAGGAGCCAATTACCTTCAGTGAGGAAACATTCATGACACACCGATCCAGCACAATGAGACAGTTTCTACAGAACGCTATACAGCTACAGTTCTTTAAACAGGTATTGCACAAACATTTAACTAACTATCCAAATGAGAGCATACAATATATTTTTATTGCTTTATATAAAGCAAATTATAAATACAGCTTCAAATAAAGATTCCTTCTTTTAGTCTATACACATAAGTTTATCATTTGTTTTATAAAACAGCAGCTGTTTTCTTTTTACCAGTGTTTATAGTGCTTTTCACGCATATTAAGGCACTTCCATATTTTTTTTATGTTGTATCAGCACCTTGTTTAGCAGCATCAGACTTCAGTGTTGTTATTGTTAACTAAAACTATTAAAAATTATTTTTGGTAATTAAAAAAAATAAATATTACATTACAACGTAAACTGAATTACAGAAACTGAAATAGGTTTAAGTTGAAGTACTAAAATGACTAAAATATAGAAATATTTGAATTATTAAAAAAATTTATAAAAATGGCAGAGGCACATAACCAAATTACTAAAACTTAAACTAAAATTAAAATGAAAATTTTTAGAATCAGACACAGAGCTTTTGTCAACTTTGTCTAACCTCTTGTATAACTTATTTTAAATGGAAAATCACATGTTTATTTTATAAAGCGTCCCTCTCATGTGACGCCTACATAAAGATCATTGCTTTAATGTGTGTGTTTGCAGTTTATAGACGGGCGTTTGGAGCTGTTGAACTCTGGTGAAGGGTTCAGCGATCAGTTTGAGGAGGAGATCAATATGGGAGAATATGCTGGTAAGAGACTTTTAATTTGTATTTACTTTAAAGCTAATAATTTCATGTAATTTTGTGTTATTACTGTTTTTACATTCACTCTTCTCTGTGAATGTTTAATATTTGTGTTACAGGCAGTGATAAGACATATCATCAGTGGCTTTTCACAGTGAAGGTGACATTTCTTGTTTTTTATGTGTGCTGGAGAGGCTGATTTGTACTGATTCTTTGTGTATTTGCTTATGAGCTTTTCCCCCTCAGTCTTATGATGTCTTTTTCTCGTTTGACATACAGAAGGGCAGTGGGGCCATCTTAAACACAGTGAAGACAAAGGCAAATCCTGCAATGAAGACAGTTTACAAATTTGTATGTATCCATGCGTAAACACTTTCTTTCTCAGTTCTCTATGTGTGAGTGAACTCTAGTTTTGTCTGAGAGAGAGTTTCTTCAGTTGTTTTCTCTTTTTCTATGAGAAATTTCTCTGTGCTGCCTGTTTAAGGGATCTCCTCATGTTTTCTCTACAGGCCAAAGACCATGCCAAGATGGGCATCAAAGAAGTAAAGAGTAGACTCAAACAAAAGGTGCTCATACAATCAAGCACGTGCACACAAAAACACAATTGTTCATCATTTTTGCATAAACATACTGTATGTGCATGCATTTTTTAATAATGTGCAAGCGACTGTGTATTTACTTGCAGGAGCTTACAGAGAATGGTTACACAGAAGAGACTGGCTCCACCCACCTACCCTCCACACACAGCAAAGACTCCCTCACCTGGGACCAGAGACGTCCGATCACAGTTCACTTTGGACAGGTGGGTGTGGGGAATTATAACTGATTTGGAAATTGCAAAATTTTGGCAAAGAGCATTAATATAGTGTAAATTGTTGTTGATTTCAAATGATATAGTATATCACTGTAATGTACATGTACGGTATTATAATCGTGGCAACTTCAAAATAATGTACCTGTATTGACCCGAATATAAGACAATGCTTTTTTCTTGGAAATACATCTGAAAAAACGCGGTCGTCTTATATTCAGGGTCTAGACTTTGAAATGTCAATAATACACCCACAACAATAGGTGGTGCCAAATACGCATAAAACAAGTGTGCCATGAAATACGTAATGTAATGTGTGTTGTAAAGATCGCAAGTAAAAACAAAAGAAAAAGAAAACCTTACAGCTGCACGAGTTGTGACTGTCACGTTAGCCTGATGGGACCAAACTCTCTTTGTGATTTTAAAACGTAAGACAGTACCCAGATTTGAAGACTACAGTAATATTTAATTTCTACTGTTAATAAGATTTTGGTAGGCTACTATTAGATGGATAGCCTAAATATCCTAATTCAGATGGGCTAACTGTTTTTTTTTAATTAATTTTTTTTTATGGTATATCAAAAAGTGTATATTTTTTAAATGTGATTGTTGATCATTTTACCAGTTTTTACCATACTTTCAAAACAAAAATTAAAATAGGAAAAATATACAATATGAAAATAATTGAAGACAAAATGTGTTTTACTGAGAAAAAACGAGACTTGGTTTTTAAAAAGCCTTTTCCCAAAAGGTACATCTGGAAAAAGGGGGGTTGTCTTATAATCAGGGTCGTCTTATATTCGGGCCAATACGGTAATAATTATAGGTAACTTATTATTCAAATTGTTTAGAATTTTGGAACATACATTAGCTTCTTGTCCATAAACTGGACAAAATTTAGAACACTGTGATGCCCAACTCTGACATGGAGAAGAAAGAAAGACAAACAAAGAGTATTTACATGTAATAGCTATTCAGATTTTTGTATTCACTATGGTGTTGATCAAAAATAAATACTTAATATTTATTTTTAAACACTTGTTTACACTCATACATTTTAATATGGGCTAAAGACCAGTCTAGAAAAGATGTCATGATATTAGCTGAAAATGTTTTGATACTTTATTGTAATTTTTTCATAGTTCACTTCAGTCAGTTTGAAACATTTGTTTACTTTTTACATTTTTATTCTGTATTGTTTTATTGTATTTAATGGTAAGCTATTTTTGTTATTTGAAAACGCTGTTAAACTTGTAATTAAGAGGCTAGCAGTAAAGTTTGCTCATCTTTTTCAACCTGTTTTTAATGTAATGTATTTCAATATCTGATAAAAGCGTCAGCATTTATCGTGATATGAAGCTTTGATATCGCTACATGCCTATTTCAGATGTATGTTAAATGGAAAGTTTGTTGACATGGACGTAGTAATTAGGATTCAGTCCTTGTGTTAAACTGTTACATTTTAGAAAGTGTGAAAGAAGTCATATTTTCACAGATAAAAGTGTGTGTGTATGTATGTATGTATGTATGTTTGGAGCAGACTGAGCAGTCACGTTCCCCACGGCCCCCTCGGCCACAACGTCCCCCTCCCCCCCATCCCTCCAAACTACAAAGCAGCACACGACCTGTGAGTACAGCACTCTCATCCCTGTCCTCTGACCTGTCACCCTGAGCTCAAATATTCCCTTCTGCCCTGGCTGGTGCACTGGAGTGTGTTATATTTGTGTGTTCTGACTGGATACTGTTTGTGTGCATGTATGTGTGTGTATTTACATGCCTGTGTGATATAACATCAATTATTTTTCTACAGAATAATGCTCAGTCACACTTGAATGAGTTTGTCGTGTGTTTGCACTTACTTTTCTACCACACAAACTTTTTTCCTTCGGTTTAAAGGGTGCTTTATTCTGTCTGCCACTCTTCAGGTAACCCTTTTGCCCCAGCCTGCATGCCTCCCTCAGGTGCCAACTACTTTCCCACTTCTGCCCACCCGTTCTCTGTATTCGGTCAGACATCTGCTGTGGGTGTGACCCCAACTGGAGGGGCGTGGCCAGTTGGACGCCTTCCTCCATCCTCCAGCAGTAGCGGCTCTCTTTCAACCCTCTTGGACTCACCTGCTCCTACTACTCTGGCCCAGCCTGCGCAAGTTTCTACAGACGAATCCAGTGACCCATTCAGTGACCTTCTTACAATGGCAACCACACCAACTGTAATGACCACGCCCCCCAAAAAGAAGGTAGAAGATTTGCGAAGAAGGTGGGAAACCTTTGACTAGCTGTGCTCACGTCTTTCCTCTACGGCTGCTACCAAACAGTGAGGGACTGCAAATTTAGAGCCAGTGGGTATTTAAGATTGTGCCCCCTAGTGGCCTAAAAGCACTGTTGGACATTTTCCCTCTCAGAGTGTGTCGTGCTTTTTTTTGCGCCTAGCTCACACACTTAGCCTTATGCACACAGATGCTAATGATGTATTTCCCATAGCATCCGGATGAAAGTGTTGTTCCAATAGCAGCAAGTTTAACACTGAAAAACCATATTAGCAGGATAACACTGTATTTTCTGTAGCTAGCAGTCTAGTTTCCACAGGGATCAGACTACAATACTAAAGATACCACACAGTAATATGACCCAAGTCCTACATTAGCGATTAGACTGCCATTGCTGCGTTTATGGCAGCAATTGCACGTCCTCTTAACAATCAGTACTGTTTTAATAAGAAGCTTGTTTTTTAACCCTACACACATTTATGAATTCAAACCGTTACACCCTAACATTCAATTCTTGTGCAAACTTCTACAAACGATTGTTAAATTGGCATTTATAATGCACCTGAATACAAATATTTGCTAATCCCTATTAGATGGCATACTACACATCCCACACTACTTGCGACATGACACAAGGGCATACTACATTCTGGACTCTATAATGCAAATTGCATATAACTTTGTGATTGCGGTACCTGCTGTGTACTTCATATTTGCACTACATTACATACAGCATACAATGATGCATACTGCACTACATATCGTGCCCTAGTAGAAGCTAAATACTACTCACTGCTTAGAGCATAGAGTGTGATAAAGTGCAGCAGAATGTTAGTGCTCAGAACAGGTCGGAGTAAACAGCCCCGTAGAACACAACACTGCCCCCTAGAGGTCTGAAGTCAGAAAACAAAAATGCAGTATGCATTTGATGCATACATTTTTTTTTTTTTTTAGGTTAAATACATGGTGAACGCCCTCACTGGTACCGGCTTTACCTCTAGTTCTGCTTGCCTGTGTGTCAGTCCAAAACTATTAAAATGGGTCTTATGGAACAGGGTTCTGTTTGGTTTCAAAATAGTTTAGTTTGGATACTAATTGTCCACTTGCTTTGATTTGATGTTAAAGTTCTCGTTTTATTCTGAGCATCACATGATAGACTTACAGCTTTCGTAAAGCGATCAGTCACCACCCTTCTTTTTAGCACTACCCTTTCCATCTAATCCGCTACTGCCATGCACTCTGCATTATGGGTATTTATTCTAATAGAGCCTTTTTGCGCTTTTTAAATATACATACTGCTATAAAGTGTGTTCAAATTAATCCTAACTCTTAACAACTGGTTTTCTTGTCATAGACTGTGCCTGTTTTCTGGGTTTAGTTCAGCACTATACACAATCGGTGTTGGAGGATCTTTGTTTCATGCCATGTTTTGCTATATTTTTGTCTGAGACTTGCAAGTAGGAGAACACTGTTTGTGCAAATCTTGACATGGAAAAGAATTGTGTACAACCAAACGCTCAAATCCAAAAGAAACATGTTTTTGTCAGGGAACATCAGGGAGTGAACTGGTGTCTCTTCTCTGGTTTTATTGATGTATTTAAAGATATGAAATCATGTTATTTGTGTTATTAAAGTGTTCTCGAACATCTCTATCCACCCTGTAGAGCTGTTAGATCATCACGTTTTCTGTTAGTTTATCTGTTTATATCACCTTTCGAATTTGGCCTTAAATGAGAGTGCGTGTGTGCATGTTGTGTGTGTAAATTCAGAGCTGTTTGTGGTGAGAGGTTTGTTGTGTATTCTTAGTTGTACTGCATGGGTTGTTCCGGTGTTTTGGTTCAAATATTGTCTTAATGTAAAAAATATGATTTTTACATTTCACATCAGCTGTTAGGTTGAAATGTGATTGGTGAAACACTGTCCTTGGTCAGTAATCTATACTGAATGTTTAAAACAAAATTCCAGTGGCAATGGAAGCCAGTACACCATCACAGAATACACTGAGCGGCATTGCACTGGATTGCAGTGAGCTTCTACTGGGGAGACTTTAATAATGTTTGACAAACACAAAACTTAAAATGAATTACAGCAAGATGTGTGTGTGCATATTAAAGTGCTACTTTAAAACCGAAAATATTTTGAAATATTCCGAAAAAATTAATCGGTTGACGCAAAACGAGGCATTTTTTAATTGACAAAAATACATTTGCTAAGTATTCTGTTAAAAGTACCTACACATTTAACTGCAGCAGATACAGTATTTTTTTCTTTTTAGGAAATTGTCAGATGAGCTGAAGCTGTGATATTTTTCCCCATACAGTGACTTAACTGGCAAGACATCCAAACATGTTTAGTGTTAAAAGTTGTTCTGGGTGAAGTATTGTAGATGACATCACTGCACAGCAGTCATTGAGGCCCGTCACTGAATGTGATTGTATTCTGTATTCCAGCGGAAAAGTGTCAAATTATAATCTACTATGTCTGGGTAAAAGAGGTTTTGAAAATGTGGCTGGCATGGATTTAACAAACATTGTAGGACCTATTTTGACAGGATCCTTTGAGGTTTCTCCGCTTGAATGGTAGGAGAGTGCAAGGTGGAACTATCAAGATGTGTTTCTGATGTGTAAAATACAATTTTCTCTTGGAATGTATCCTAATGTGAACTCATATCCTCTTATTATCATCTTGCACTTTTTTTATTTTTTAATTATTATTATTTGGATGTTATTATTTGTGTTTGCCATAATTAAAAAGCACACAGTATATTCATGTGAAAGTGGTGAGTTTGAGATTTATTTTGCTTACATTTAGTCATTTATTTTTAACCGTTCTCTTTCCCAGTATTCTTGCGCATATTGTGTTGTTAAAATGCACATGACTTTTCCTAATTATTTTAGCTGTAACTCCTTTTTAAACATGCAAACACAAACACTTTTATTATACTTTTTTTTTGCACATTTACACATTCAAAAATATATTCCTAAAATGTTGTAGTTTATACTGTACTGTTTAGTTTTAGTAAATCCTATGCATTCATTTGAAGAAAGCCTGACTGATGTGACAAAAAAAAGAAAAAATATTATAGCCACAATTTACAACATATACACACTCAGTTTTTACAGCATTTAGACATCAACAAGGATTTGTTCTTATGTTTATCTCTCATCTCTTATTTCATCTTCACACACAGACTGAATATTATTTCACCGCTCATGCAATCATATTTGCATGTGTACGCAGAGGTAAGTGTGTATAAATGGTGGTGGTGTTTATTTATCTTTGCACATTTACACATTCAAAAATATATTCCTAAAATGTTGTAGTTTATACTGTACTGTTTAGTTTTAGTAAATCCTATGCATTCATTTGAAGAAAGCCTGACTGATGTGACAAAAAAAGAAAAAATATTATAGCCACAATTTACAACATATACACACTCAGTTTTTACAGCATTTAGACATCAACAAGGATTTGTTCTTATGTTTATCTCTCATCTCTTATTTCATCTTCACACACAGACTGAATATTATTTCACCACTCATGCAATCATATTTGCATGTGTACGCAGAGGTAAGTGTGTATAAATGGTGGTGGTGTTTATTTATCTTTAGTAGTATGAACACACTCCTAAAAAAATCAAGTACAGTGATTGTCAAACAGTAACATGTTCACAGTTTTTCCAATAATGGTCTCAAACAATAAAAACAAATTGCATTCACATTTTGTTGGAATCACCATAACTCCCTTTTTGCTAAATCCAATTTTTCTCAGATTGTCTTGTGACTCCACCCATAACAGTTAAATAGCTGTGCAGATTTGCTGTCTATCAAAAAATGCAATCACTACATTAAAACACTTCTTGCTGTCTCGTATATGTGACCCTGGACCACAAAAGTCGCTTGGGGATATTTTTAGCAATAGCCCAAAAATACTTGGCTGAATTGTGAAAACAAAATTATCGATTTTTCTTTTATGCCAAAAATCATTAGGATATTAAGTAAAGATCATGTTCCATGAAGATATTTTGTCAATTTCCTACCCTAAATATATCAATAATTTTTGATTAGTAATATGCATTAAGAACTTCATTTGGACAACTTTAAAGGCGATTTTCTCAATATTTTGATTTGTATGCACCCCCAGATTCCAGATTTCAAATAGCTGTATCTCAATCAAATACTGTCCTATCCTAACAAACCATACATCAATGGAAAGCTTATTTATTCAGCGTTCAGATGTATAAATCTCAATTTCAGAAAATTGACCCTTATGACTGGTTTTGTGGTCCAGGGTCACATATTAAATACTGGAAGTGCAGATTATTGGCTAAAATAAAATAGCATTCAGACAAAGATGTGCTGAGATTGCTACATAACTAGCATTACGTGTAGTATTTTTGGTTGTTTATACATGTGTGATGTAACAACAGTCAAAGCCAGAGCTTTTTTTCTGTTCAAAATGAAAAAAGTTTTTTTGTTATTTCTTACAAACTTGTGATTGTGCGTTCAGCAAAGACGTAAAAGCTTTTAGTACTCGGGAATGCATAATTAGGGTAATTCTGACACAATGTGAATGCAACAATGCAATGAATTAAGCAAAGCAGCAACGCCCAGTTTTGCAGAAAATTCATTACTTTAAAAGGGTAACTAGTTTCAGTTGTTTTCCACTCTTGAAAATGCTAATATATGGCTAATTGTTCACATCGGCATGAATATGAAGCCACATTCCTCAGTGTTGATTATCATATCCAGTGTAGCCTACAGCAGGAATAGTAGCTAGTTAACAGTCTTGCTACAGACATACCTTGTACATTCAAATGCTGTGATTTTTTTCGAATTTTTTCAAACTGTTGCTCACTCCTTCATTAGCACTATAGTGCTTATCTTTGAGAGGGACTGGTTAAAGATTTTACATGCTGTGGGATGCATGTGAACTCTTATTTCCGTCTCTCTGAAGTATTTGTCAAAGCCTTTCCGGCATACAATGCCATGAGGTAAATAATCACAAAGTTCAAGTTTAACTACACTTGAGAGAGTTGCTGGTTAAATTCCAAAGTTTTAGGTCTCCACAAAAGATCAACCATATTTAATGACGTCATGTTTTCTTCAGGTTGCTTTTTTGATGTAGCACTTGCTTCTCACTGTGGCTCCGTAATACCACAAGGTCTTGGAAAGTTCCAGTGTAGTTCCAGAGTCTCACAGATAATATTAGAGCCCCTTTATCTACATCTGTTTGTGTGTTCAAATTAGTCGCTCTTCAGGTGGTACTTTCAGCATGCTATCCATCTCCAGGCGTGCACCAGCTATCTCCTGATGGCTTGGGGAATAAGTTCCTTCAGATTGCCGCTTCCTGCGTGCTGTCGTCAACATAAAAATGAGTCCAATGGCCACCAATAGGATACAGCCACATGCCAATGGAACCGCTATTGCCAACCATGGTATATGTTCTTGCTGAGCTTGTTTCTGCAGAGAGCGATTCAAATTGTTACTGTTGGCAGGTAAAAAAAACACTCAGCACTACTGTACTAGTTTGCATTCTAATTTCTGCTCCTAAATTGCATGCTTATTATTTTACTCAGTGTTTACTTACATTTGTTTCACAGAATTGCCCACTGAATCCTGCTGGACACAAACACTGAAACCGGTTCAGCCGATCCAGACACGATCCACCGTTTAGACATGGGCTAGATGCACACTCATCAATTTCTTTCTCACATCTGTGGAAATAAATATGTACACAAATACATATGCACTTAGTCATCTATATTAATATATTTGCATATTCAATTTATTTCTAATGGACAGTGATGTAAGTGTTAATTCCACCTGTCTCCTGTGAATCCTGGAGGGCAGGTGCAGTTTGCCCCCCATTGAGTGTCATAACAAACGCCATCATTTTCACATTCAACATCCAGTTCACACTTTAGAGGAGGGTAATTATACCTGATGCACAAGAACACAAACAAACAAATGGATAACCCCCCAAAACTTTAGTCTCACTGGTTCATTCAAACTCCGGTAACAAGAAATAACTGTTATGTGAAAGAAAGTGGGAGATTTGAAAACATGAATAGTCAATTATCTGATATTTTTTTAAATTGCCATTTGCAATTGCAACCAGGTTTGCAGTTGTCTTTCTGAAGGCCACATTTTTACCCCTGTTCTCTGTTGAAAGGCATATGTATTGTAAGTTACCACTGAGTCAAGTCTAGGCATCAGTGTGTGTGATCTGTAGGAACTCACTGACAACGTGTTCCGCTGTACTTGGGTGGACAGATACAGGTGAAGTCATTAACTCCATCCACACAGGTTCCCCCATTCTTACACTTCGATCCTTTGCAGTTGTCTATGTTTTCTGAACATGTAGGTCCAGCATATCCTGGGTGACACAAGCAGTCAAACCCATTAAACTTGTCTTTGCACTTGCCATGAAGACAGGGTCCTGAGACACACTCATCTGTTTCTTTCTCGCAGGTGATCCCTTCCCAGCCTGATGAGCACTGGCAGCCAAATGTATTGAAGAGATCCACACACGTACCACCACGTCTGCAGGGATGAGAGCGGCACACTGGAGCACCAAAGCAGCCTATGCGCACACGCTCATCATGTCGTCGCCAAAACCACGATGTTTGGGGTGATTTGGCATTGTCTACAAATGGAAGGTAAACCTCACCCACTCTGACAGCGCCTAGACATCCTGTGTACGTCTCTGCCAGTGCAACTTCACTTGACAAATCTTTAAGAAAACTTAAACTACCAGCAAGTTCCGGTGCACTGCTACCGTCGATGATGTCATCCACCAAAATGAACCACTGCGATGCATCACGTTCTGGACTGGCCATGGCAACCAGCAGGTGATGCCAGTTTCCATCTGCAATCTGTCTCTGTCCAGAGAATATCACTGGTTCCACGCTGTTCTCGGTTTGGAGCTCCACATGAATGGCTGAATCCACAAGACCAATCAGTAGAAGCTCCGCCCCTCTCCATGCACGAAGTAATACGGCATTTTCCTGCCTTGTACGGAGATCCATGGTCACGTTGGTCACCGAGTAAACTAGAGATCCCTTAGCACTGTAGTGTAAGGGTGTGTTGTCAAAAGTCGCATTAGCAATGCCTGTAAAAACAAAAAAAATATCTTCTTATAATATCCATTTACTGTTTTTTTACACACATTTATTTTTACTACATGATTATCGACCTTTATATTTCTGAATTAATTATTTTGCTAATAGGACCTTTAAGAAACTGTTAAATATCAATTGGATGTTTAATATAAGCATACACTCAAAACCATCCAACAGATCCACGCAGCGTCCACCATTTACGCACGGGTCACTGACACACCAAACCCGAGTTTCACATGTCTTTCCAGTGAAATTCCATGGACAGAAACAAGTAAAGTCATTCCATGTGACTGTGCACTCTCCACCATTTAAGCAAGGCTCCACCTGCAAACCAGAAACACAGCATCAGCTCTTTCCAGCTGTAATGATCAATTTAAATAGATCTAATGGGATAAAAGCAACATTTGTGTCCACATACCTTGCATATGTCATCACTTATGCATCCAGGAAGCACGTTTTTTGCATCACTGGAGATAAATAGAGTCTCACTGAGGGTACTATTCCAGACTTCCACATCCAGATGCACATCGTCTAGTCTCAGATCCTGCAGGCAGCCCTTAAAATGACCCCCCCAATCAGCTGCACCCTCCTCATTTGGAAACCCACCAATATACACCAGGTCTCCCTCCAGGACTTCCAAGTCAGGCAGAGAGCCAAGCCCGTAGCGCAATCCACCATGGCTAAAGAACACCTGACCTTCCTGTATGTCTATCTGAAGCAGTTGTTTCTCTCCATTACAGACAAACACTGGTGATGATAGGATGGGTGACCCCACCACAGAGGTCACCTGTACTCGTCCCATTTCCAGGTACATGGTAAAATAAGGATCATCCTCCTCTGTCCGCTGATGACCTGCCCTACATAGCTGAAATAATAATCCACTTGATTTAAGAGATCGTAGGAAGAATGACACACTAAAGTTCCTGCCAATATCAGACAGCAGTACAAATGCAAGATAGCTAGTAGAGTCCTCATGACCGAATGTCCAAAAGGAGAAATCTGTGGAAGAAAGAGAAATTGAGAAAAAAGTCAAGCATGACAATGTTTTATTTATTATTATATAAGTTCCCCTACACCACAACTCCAGTCCTGGAGGGCCACTGTTCTCCAGAGGTTTTGTCCAACCCTCATCTTGATTAGTTTGTTCAGCTGTTTGAGAAGGGTTAGAGCTAAACTTAGCATAAAAATTGCCCTCCAGCACCAGAGTTTAATGCCCCAGCTCTAAACATTACCACAAGAAAAGTGTTTGAGTGTATGAGCATATGTGTATGCATACCTTGGCTGCAGTCATGGCCATAGTGAGGTCTATAACAGTCACAGCGGTAGCCTGTCCAGAGGTCAACACAGTGCCCTTGTTGAGAGCAGGGATTTGGGTCCACCTCGCACCATTCCGTCTTTATACAGCCCAACTCTACGCTCACCTCTTCATCTCCAAGATCATGCGGCAGAACAGTATGGCCATCCACCTGTAGGTCCTCCATACAACCCAAAAAGCCATGACCACTTAAGGTTAGCTCCATGTACTCCTCTGGTACTCCACCTACATATAACTTTGTGAGGCTGTCACTGTGCAAGAAACTTTCTTGACCATCTGGTAGCTTGTGTTCAACTTTGCATGCTTGATTGCCACAGCCTGGAACTTTAACTTGCAGTACAAGTCTGATATCCTTATCCCATCTATCAATGTTCACCACTGCCTCATGCCAATCTCCATCACTTACAAGCCCTGGTAATTTAGCCTCCAGCGACCCTTCCTCCTTTGATATCGCCTTGGCACGCAGCTCACCCCCAACAATCTCCAGAGAGAGGAAGAACTCAGCATTGCCACGAAAGAACAGCAGCATATCAGGCAGTGTGGTGCGGAAGCGTAGGCGGACCCCCAGGGGCTGTTCCTGTTCTTCTATGTCTCTCTTTCTGCGCTCGAGTGGTGGAACTTCAATAAGAAAGAACTTTGGTGAGGAGAAGGAGAATGTGGTTGGTGTTGAACATACATCATCATAAAATCCAGGTGGACAAAAACAAGTATATCCGTGCTCTCCATTCAACCATGGCAAGCAGGTGGCACCATTTTGACATGGATGGTCAATGCAACCAAGCAGCTGCACAATGCATTGTGGTCCTCCCCATGGCAAGAGACCTTCCTCAGCTTCTGCACAATGGCACTTATATTCAGCCACTCCATCTTCACATACACCTCCATTCAGGCAGGGGGCGCTCTCACACTCATCTATGTTAACCTCACACTCTACACCTGAGAAAGACATAACAAAGTTAACAATACAAACAAAAACACATGCAAACTCTTTCCCACATGCAAACACCAACCTGCAAACCCCTCCGGGCATACACATTTGTATCCATTTACCATATCCTCACAGCTTCCTCCATTGTGACATGGCTCAGATACACACTCGTTTATGTTCACTGAGCAGTTCTCTCCTGGGGAGAACAAGCAAACAAAACAAATAAACAGCATGGCAATGCTCTTTTCAAGTAAAACATTGCATCAATATTTGAGTAACCTTGACCACCCATCACATATTGGGCTACAGCATACAGTAGTTAGGCTCAACTCTGGAACAAGTTTTTAAAATGAAAGCTGTTGTATTGTTGGATGTATTGTTGTATGATCTGTTGTTTTACCATACTGTTTTTATGTTGCCAGTACCTGTGTATCCTGGTTGGCACTGACAAATGTAACCTGCAGCTGTGGTGTAGGTGAACTCCCAGCCTGTTTCCCAGTGTTCAGGTTTTGACTTCTCAAAACATTCACCATCATTCTCACAGGGAGTGTCAGCACATTCATCTATATCCACCTCACAGTTATCCCCTTCAAAACCTATACACACATCAACATCATTTATGATTTTTGCAAAGTTAGATTAAAGACATGAGTGCAATTTTTGGATAAAGGAGAGCTACCTGGCCAACAGGTACAATTGTAGTGGTTGATGCCCTCTATACAAGTTGCTTCATGTTGGCAAGGATGTGATGCACACTCCGGAATATCCTCCTCACAGTGGTCTCCCATAAACCCAGTGCCTTCACATTCACACTTATAACTGCATACAAACACACACCAAATAAGACAGTCAGTCCATGTATAGTCTTATGCATTTAATGATCAACATACAATCAGGTCTGCATTGCAGCTTTTTCTGTCCAATGCCCAACTACTTAGACAGGAAGATATATTTTTAACAAAGTGAGTAAGTGATGAAACAGTGGGCAGTGCTGGGCATGCAATCTGCATGACTCGGGCATTCCCATAATTCCTTAGTTCCCTTACCTATCGATGAGGTCGTAGCAGATTCCTCCATTCTGACATGGATCACTCTCACATTCATCAACATTAATTTCACAGTCGGAACCTTCAAATCCCTGCACACAGTCACAGGTGTACAGCCCCACTAGGTCATGACAGGTGGCTCCATTTTGGCAAGGATTTGACTCGCATTCATCGATCTCCATCTCACAGTTTACTCCTACAGAGATTTAGAACACAATACATGACTAACAATGATTTGACAATTGTTGTCAGTGTGAATATCCTTGTAGACCAGGAGTTCCCAATCCTGCTTCTGGAGGGCCATAATCCTGCAGATTTTGGTTCCAACCCTAATTAAACACATTTCAACCAGCCAGTCAAGGTCTTTTGGATTACTAGAAACTTCGAGGTAAGTATGTTGGAGCTATACTTTGCAGAACCTTGGCCTGTCAGGAGTGGGATTGAGCACAAATGCATTAGACTGTTAATAATACAGCTACAAGATGGCGAAACTTACAAGTTCACACACCCACACAGATTACCTGTATATCCCAGCAGACATTCACACAGGTACTGGTCTTTTCCATTAATACAAGTTCCATTGTTCCAACAAGGTCGTGATGCACACTCGTTTATGTCAATCTCACAGTTGTGTCCTTGGTATCCAGGTACACAGAAGCAGTGATACTTGTTGGTGCCATCCACACAGATTGCACCGTTTTGACAAGGATGTGAATCACAATCATCCACATTCACTTCACAGGTCTCACCATGAAAACCTTGTGAACAGGTGCATTCAAATCCGTCCACTATCCGTCTACAAGTGCCATTGTTGAGGCAGGGCTCATCAATACAGTCTGTGATACGATGACTGCAGTCTTCTCCTCCGAAACCAGGTGGGCACAGACATTTGTAGCCATTGAGCTCATCTACACACTCAGAGAGGGCACCTACACATGGTCCACTTTCACACTCGTTGAAGTCCTCTGGACAGGTGTAGTGCTCCGTGCCAAGTTCAGTCTCACACCCTTCGCATTCAGCAAACACACAAGCATTGTACAGCTCATCACAGTCCCTCCCAGTGTACCGCACTTCTTCCCGTGAACACAAACACACATAGTCGTCCATTGTATCCACACATGTCGCCCCATTTTGACAGGGTGAAGATGCACACATGTCAGATGAACCGGAACAGAATATACCTGGAGAAAGAGAGATAAAGTAACTCTTAGTGATGCATTTCTCCAATGGGGAAACCCAAGGGTGCCCAATCCTGCTCTTCAAGATCTACCTACTTGCAGAGTTCAGTTCCAACCCTGCGCCTGTGTTCCTGAAGATCTTAATCGGCTGATTCAGATATTGGGTTTAAACTTTGCAGGAAAGTTGATCTCAAGGACCAGAATTGGGTACATCTGGGGTAACCCAATGTGAATTCCAGTTGTCATTTTTTCATCTTATTATTTGTGGTGCTTGCTCAAGTGTTTAATCTTGGAACATACTTTGGCTTAGGGATCTGAACAAGCCCCTAAACCCAAGTATTAAACATCCTGCACATTTGTGTGCTTGTTGAGAAGTGTCCCACAAATATTTTAAGCAAACAGACATAGTTGCCTATTTGCCTTTACAATAAAACAGACAATCTAAAACATATCTAGGGACCACAATGTCATAGAAACTCGGAGGTGGGTTCCTTTGTTTGGGCCAGTAAGCAACTGTCTAGCAGCCACTTTGCAAAGTATAACAACCCAGCAACCATATTGTATCACTCTAACATAGTGATTGTGAGTTCTGTGCACTACTCGTTTTCTTTATAATAATTTAAAGATTATGTTGTAATATATTACTATGATAGCAAAATAGAAAACAGACATGTACCATCTGAGACATACTGTAGGTAAGACTAACATCAGTTAATAACAGGCTGTTGATCCCAAACCTTAATCCTGGGTAAGACTGACTGAGCCTGAGGAATAAAGAGAGAGAATCTCTGCAAAGTTAGCATTACAAATACCAAGCCCATCTGTGAGGTTGATTATTTGTGAGATTTCTCAGTCCTAACAAGTCTTTAAAAATGTACTTCAGACCTTGAACTAAAAGATCAAATTTGAGAGGTCCCCTGTAAGTTGTGATCTTATCTGTTTGTGAGTATTGCAAGTCAAATATTTTGTTTGTGCTTGTGAGTGTGGTATAGAGCATACATGGGGATTTTCTCATACAAATCGGCCAATCGCATGAGAGCTCTTTGAGTCATTCCAAATTCCTGTTATCTGCATGACCTCGACCCTCATCCCCCACTGCGCGTCCAACTTGGATCCATTAATGTGGCCCACCCATCCTTAACCCTTGTGGGGCCCCTCGTCCCCCTAAACTCCACTCCCCCACCTTCTCTAAACCACTTTGCTGCCCTGGCCCCCTCAATGTCGCTTTGATCAGAACTTCATCCCAAATATTCATTCAGGCGGAAGATATTAATGCATGGGCAGAAGGAATGAGGTGCTGTGTGTGTGTGTATCTGTCCGTGTGCGCATGTTGAGCGTTGAGTGTTTAGCAGGGCAGTGTAGCAGGAATGGAGCAGTGTTTTGTGGAAATAAGGTGAAGCACTGAAGGGGGGTATATAGTTCAGAAGTGTGTGTGTCAGCTTTTACTATGATTGTTGCAACCAAATGTCCCCACAATGGTAAAACTTGATTCTTAAACTTTTTTTGTTACATGAAGGTCACAGTAAAACTTGAAACGTTTCACCATGCTATCAATAGTGATTATATTATTTCACCCTTGTCGTAGACTTTACCAAAAGCCAAAATATCAAAATAAAATATCTTGATTATCTTGAAAAAAATATTCATTACTCAATTTTTTTAACTGGTTGCATGGGTGTAATCCGTAGCTGCTAATGTGTTTTGGTAGTTGCTTAAAAACAACTGTTTGTTGTAGTTCTCTGGTATAGTCTTATTTCCTGAACTTTACAATTTAATATTTGTTTGTGTTTTCATTTTTTGTTTTTTATTTGTAGCTGCCCCCGCCCCCAACCCCCCCTGGTAGCTTGTGTTCAACTTTGCATGCTTGATTGCCACAGCCTGGAACTTTAACTTGCAGTACAAGTCTGATATCCTTATCCCATCTATCAATGTTCACCACTGCCTCATGCCAATCTCCATCACTTACAAGCCCTGGTAATTTAGCCTCCAGCGACCCTTCCTCCTTTGATATCGCCTTGGCACGCAGCTCACCCCCAACAATCTCCAGAGAGAGGAAGAACTCAGCATTGCCACGAAAGAACAGCAGCATATCAGGCAGTGTGGTGCGGAAGCGTAGGCGGACCCCCAGGGGCTGTTCCTGTTCTTCTATGTCTCTCTTTCTGCGCTCGAGTGGTGGAACTTCAATAAGAAAGAACTTTGGTGAGGAGAAGGAGAATGTGGTTGGTGTTGAACATACATCATCATAAAATCCAGGTGGACAAAAACAAGTATATCCGTGCTCTCCATTCAACCATGGCAAGCAGGTGGCACCATTTTGACATGGATGGTCAATGCAACCAAGCAGCTGCACAATGCATTGTGGTCCTCCCCATGGCAAGAGACCTTCCTCAGCTTCTGCACAATGGCACTTATATTCAGCCACTCCATCTTCACATACACCTCCATTCAGGCAGGGGGCGCTCTCACACTCATCTATGTTAACCTCACACTCTACACCTGAGAAAGACATAACAAAGTTAACAATACAAACAAAAACACATGCAAACTCTTTCCCACATGCAAACACCAACCTGCAAACCCCTCCGGGCATACACATTTGTATCCATTTACCATATCCTCACAGCTTCCTCCATTGTGACATGGCTCAGATACACACTCGTTTATGTTCACTGAGCAGTTCTCTCCTGGGGAGAACAAGCAAACAAAACAAATAAACAGCATGGCAATGCTCTTTTCAAGTAAAACATTGCATCAATATTTGAGTAACCTTGACCACCCATCACATATTGGGCTACAGCATACAGTAGTTAGGCTCAACTCTGGAACAAGTTTTTAAAATGAAAGCTGTTGTATTGTTGGATGTATTGTTGTATGATCTGTTGTTTTACCATACTGTTTTTATGTTGCCAGTACCTGTGTATCCTGGTTGGCACTGACAAATGTAACCTGCAGCTGTGGTGTAGGTGAACTCCCAGCCTGTTTCCCAGTGTTCAGGTTTTGACTTCTCAAAACATTCACCATCATTCTCACAGGGAGTGTCAGCACATTCATCTATATCCACCTCACAGTTATCCCCTTCAAAACCTATACACACATCAACATCATTTATGATTTTTGCAAAGTTAGATTAAAGACATGAGTGCAATTTTTGGATAAAGGAGAGCTACCTGGCCAACAGGTACAATTGTAGTGGTTGATGCCCTCTATACAAGTTGCTTCATGTTGGCAAGGATGTGATGCACACTCCGGAATATCCTCCTCACAGTGGTCTCCCATAAACCCAGTGCCTTCACATTCACACTTATAACTGCATACAAACACACACCAAATAAGACAGTCAGTCCATGTATAGTCTTATGCATTTAATGATCAACATACAATCAGGTCTGCATTGCAGCTTTTTCTGTCCAATGCCCAACTACTTAGACAGGAAGATATATTTTTAACAAAGTGAGTAAGTGATGAAACAGTGGGCAGTGCTGGGCATGCAATCTGCATGACTCGGGCATTCCCATAATTCCTTAGTTCCCTTACCTATCGATGAGGTCGTAGCAGATTCCTCCATTCTGACATGGATCACTCTCACATTCATCAACATTAATTTCACAGTCGGAACCTTCAAATCCCTGCACACAGTCACAGGTGTACAGCCCCACTAGGTCATGACAGGTGGCTCCATTTTGGCAAGGATTTGACTCGCATTCATCGATCTCCATCTCACAGTTTACTCCTACAGAGATTTAGAACACAATACATGACTAACAATGATTTGACAATTGTTGTCAGTGTGAATATCCTTGTAGACCAGGAGTTCCCAATCCTGCTTCTGGAGGGCCATAATCCTGCAGATTTTGGTTCCAACCCTAATTAAACACATTTCAACCAGCCAGTCAAGGTCTTTTGGATTACTAGAAACTTCGAGGTAAGTATGTTGGAGCTATACTTTGCAGAACCTTGGCCTGTCAGGAGTGGGATTGAGCACAAATGCATTAGACTGTTAATAATACAGCTACAAGATGGCGAAACTTACAAGTTCACACACCCACACAGATTACCTGTATATCCCAGCAGACATTCACACAGGTACTGGTCTTTTCCATTAATACAAGTTCCATTGTTCCAACAAGGTCGTGATGCACACTCGTTTATGTCAATCTCACAGTTGTGTCCTTGGTATCCAGGTACACAGAAGCAGTGATACTTGTTGGTGCCATCCACACAGATTGCACCGTTTTGACAAGGATGTGAATCACAATCATCCACATTCACTTCACAGGTCTCACCATGAAAACCTTGTGAACAGGTGCATTCAAATCCGTCCACTATCCGTCTACAAGTGCCATTGTTGAGGCAGGGCTCATCAATACAGTCTGTGATACGATGACTGCAGTCTTCTCCTCCGAAACCAGGTGGGCACAGACATTTGTAGCCATTGAGCTCATCTACACACTCAGAGAGGGCACCTACACATGGTCCACTTTCACACTCGTTGAAGTCCTCTGGACAGGTGTAGTGCTCCGTGCCAAGTTCAGTCTCACACCCTTCGCATTCAGCAAACACACAAGCATTGTACAGCTCATCACAGTCCCTCCCAGTGTACCGCACTTCTTCCCGTGAACACAAACACACATAGTCGTCCATTGTATCCACACATGTCGCCCCATTTTGACAGGGTGAAGATGCACACATGTCAGATGAACCGGAACAGAATATACCTGGAGAAAGAGAGATAAAGTAACTCTTAGTGATGCATTTCTCCAATGGGGAAACCCAAGGGTGCCCAATCCTGCTCTTCAAGATCTACCTACTTGCAGAGTTCAGTTCCAACCCTGCGCCTGTGTTCCTGAAGATCTTAATCGGCTGATTCAGATATTGGGTTTAAACTTTGCAGGAAAGTTGATCTCAAGGACCAGAATTGGGTACATCTGGGGTAACCCAATGTGAATTCCAGTTGTCATTTTTTCATCTTATTATTTGTGGTGCTTGCTCAAGTGTTTAATCTTGGAACATACTTTGGCTTAGGGATCTGAACAAGCCCCTAAACCCAAGTATTAAACATCCTGCACATTTGTGTGCTTGTTGAGAAGTGTCCCACAAATATTTTAAGCAAACAGACATATGATAGTTGCCTATTTGCCTTTACAATAAAACAGACATTCTAAAACATATCTAGGGACCACAATGTCATAGAAACTCGGAGGTGGGTTCCTTTGTTTGGGCCAGTAAGCAACTGTCTAGCAGCCACTTTGCAAAGTATAACAACCCAGCAACCATATTGTATCACTCTAACATAGTGATTGTGAGTTCTGTGCACTACTCGTTTTCTTTATAATAATTTAAAGATTATGTTGTAATATATTACTATGATAGCAAAATAGAAAACAGACATGTACCATCTGAGACATACTGTAGGTAAGACTAACATCAGTTAATAACAGGCTGTTGATCCCAAACCTTAATCCTGGGTAAGACTGACTGAGCCTGAGGAATAAAGAGAGAGAATCTCTGCAAAGTTAGCATTACAAATACCAAGCCCATCTGTGAGGTTGATTATTTGTGAGATTTCTCAGTCCTAACAAGTCTTTAAAAATGTACTTCAGACCTTGAACTAAAAGATCAAATTTGAGAGGTCCCCTGTAAGTTGTGATCTTATCTGTTTGTGAGTATTGCAAGTCAAATATTTTGTTTGTGCTTGTGAGTGTGGTATAGAGCATACATGGGGATTTTCTCATACAAATCGGCCAATCGCATGAGAGCTCTTTGAGTCATTCCAAATTCCTGTTATCTGCATGACCTCGACCCTCATCCCCCACTGCGCGTCCAACTTGGATCCATTAATGTGGCCCACCCATCCTTAACCCTTGTGGGGCCCCTCGTCCCCCTAAACTCCACTCCCCCACCTTCTCTAAACCACTTTGCTGCCCTGGCCCCCTCAATGTCGCTTTGATCAGAACTTCATCCCAAATATTCATTCAGGCGGAAGATATTAATGCATGGGCAGAAGGAATGAGGTGCTGTGTGTGTGTGTATCTGTCCGTGTGCGCATGTTGAGCGTTGAGTGTTTAGCAGGGCAGTGTAGCAGGAATGGAGCAGTGTTTTGTGGAAATAAGGTGAAGCACTGAAGGGGGGTATATAGTTCAGAAGTGTGTGTGTCAGCTTTTACTATGATTGTTGCAACCAAATGTCCCCACAATGGTAAAACTTGATTCTTAAACTTTTTTTGTTACATGAAGGTCACAGTAAAACTTGAAACGTTTCACCATGCTATCAATAGTGATTATATTATTTCACCCTTGTCGTAGACTTTACCAAAAGCCAAAATATCAAAATAAAATATCTTGATTATCTTGAAAAAAATATTCATTACTCAATTTTTTTAACTGGTTGCATGGGTGTAATCCGTAGCTGCTAATGTGTTTTGGTAGTTGCTTAAAAACAACTGTTTGTTGTAGTTCTCTGGTATAGTCTTATTTCCTGAACTTTACAATTTAATATTTGTTTGTGTTTTCATTTTTTGTTTTTTATTTGTAGCTGCCCCCGCCCCCAACCCCCC
>NW_015505249.1:42416-57960 GCF_001515645.1 Sinocyclocheilus grahami | reverse complement strand
CCCCCAAACACACACACTTTTTTTTTGCGCTAGAGAAAACAAGTACAAAAGTCTGATACCTTATTTTCAGTTTCAAACTTTTGGACCCAATGTGTTTGCCCAGACACTTTAATCAGCATGGACGTGTTACTTTTAGAACAGAAACATCTTATCGGTCTCAGAACACACAGACTGTTCTTACACAACACAACTGAGAGCTTACACACTGATCTTAGTGTGAAAGCACTCACATTCATATTAGAATGGACATGTGGCTTACACAATGATCTTAAAGCAAACAAAACAAACATGCAGAGAAGTGGAAGTTAAGAGTAATTGCTTCTTCCCTCCCATACGGACATTATTTTCTCCTGTTCATGCAAGAATGTGGACCAAAACCTCAAAATCAGTTTTAAAAATACTTTGATTTTTGTATGTGTCAATAAACTGTGTAGGATGCAGATACGTCTGACACCCACACAAGCATTCATTCCCTACCCCCGGCCTGGGAAAACGAGCTCCACGCAGACTGACCCAGCAAGTGTCCACTGCAGTGGGTCTCAGTTTCCATAGTTACTTCTCAGCTAATTTGGCCCTGAGATGAAGAGATGCTGACCTCTGTGACCCCAGATCCACCTCCTCTCTTTCCTCCTTTCCATTTATTTTCTGTCGTTCTCACTGTCTTGGATCTGTTTAACACTCCTGTCATTTCCTGTCAGTATAGTCTGATAAGTAAAGAAGATTTACCAGCTCACGCTGTTATAGACATGAACGGTCACTGACCAGATGACACATAATGATGTCAATCACAATCATCCAGTCGGCACACATAAATGAAGTGACTTCTCTAGTTTCCTTTTTTTTTTTTTACTTTATCTCCCTCAAATTCTCCCCTTCCTGTAACTGAAGGACACTGATTATCTGCTTTCTGCTCTGCCCTCTGTTAATCTGTATATTGTGTGGCTTGTTTACAGAAAATTAAAGTGGATTACACTGTCTGTACTTCACTTAGCTTATGTTCTCTCACACAAACGTGTGCTTAAACACTCAATGACTTTCAGAGTATTTCTTGACACCTTGAATATCATCACCATTCAGTTTAGAATGAATGTTTTACTCTTTCTGTCTTTTACAGCCAGTGAGTAGACTATTTAAAGTCTATTAGATGTGCGTACCGTCAGAGAGAGCAAGTAGGCCAGTGTCTTCACGTACTGAGCTGACCGTAATCCTCTCAGAGTGGTGTGTGTAAAACAGGACAGCTTTAGGTTAGTCTACACTACTAAGCCAGCATTTGTTACCTTACAGTCCTCTGCCACTTTATTTTAAAGAGATTACAGAGAGTGGCTATTTTTCATTAGAATAGCCATGTGTTAGATATAAAAACTGCTAGTTAGGACACTATATAGTGGTGGCCAAAATTATTAGAACAGTAGTATTTATATAAACTTAAAATGGTTTTAATTAAGTTATTTCTATCTTTTGCTGTAGTGTGTCAGTAGGAACTGTCAGTTTACATTTCCAAACATTCATTTTGCCATTAATTGTAATAATCCAGCGAGATTTTTTTTTGCACAAGGAGTTTGACAGCAGCCAGTGCTCCACACAAAGATCTGATCTGATCATCATCCAGTCTGTCTGGAATGACGTGAAGAAACAGAACAAACTGAGACAGACTAAATCCAACGTCTCCAAGATGCTTCAATAAACCTACCTACAAAGCTATAGTACTGTTAAAAGTTGTAGGCAGTTGTGTAAAAATGTTGTAAAATGAGGATGCTGTCAAAATAATGTCATAAATAGATTTTTTTTATCAATTAACTTCTATTAACTAAATTAAACCAACATTTGGTGTGACCATCCTTTGCGTTTAAACCAGTTTTTGCCCTAGGTGCACTTGTGCATAGTTTTCCAGGTAGCTTTGCAGGTAGGATTCTTGAAGCATCTTGGAGATGTTTCCACAGTTCTTCTGGATTTAGTCTGTCTCAGTTTGTTCTGTTTCTTCATGCCATTCCATGTATATATATTATTGTATATTAAAAACATAACAATTAAAGACAATAGATATTAATAATTATTAACCATCATTACTTTTATTCACCAAGAATGCATTCTAGATCAAAAGTGGCAGTAAAGACATTTATGATGTTACAAAATACCTCTATTTATTATTAAATATGGTTATCTTTAAATCTCTATTCACCAAAGAATCCTGAAAAAAATACAGTTTCCATGAAAATATTAAGCTGCACAACTGTTTTCAACATTGATGATACAAATAAATGTTTCTTGAACAGCAAATCAGCATATTAGAATGATTTCTGAAGGATCATGTGACACTGAAGACTGGAGTAATGATGCTGAAAATGCAGATTACATCACAGGAATAAATTACATTTCAAAATATATTAAAATACAAATCAGTTATTTTAATTTGTAATAATATTTAACAATATTACTGTTTTTACTGTATTGTATTAATTAAATGCAGCCCCAAATGTTTTTAATAATTTTATATATAATATCCACTACATTGCTGCTACTATATCAGACTGCCAACAATAACAGCTTGTCACCTTTTCATCTGGTCATGTCCCATTCTTACACATATTCTTAACTGTGATCTTGCTGGAATGTGGACAGCAACCAAATGCGACACATTTAGGCTCCAGGTGGAGACAGGCTGTAGTGGATCTGATTATCCAGACTTTAACACTGAGGTTTCACAGAGATCCGAGTCTCTGGCATCCCACGGTTGACAGAGACATTCTCCTGACATCCGTATTGGGCACTACGTCTTTCTCCATGTGTGTGTCAGTGTTTAAGGTTATCTGTGCGAGACCACTGGAAGAATGTTTGCCATGCAGGTTCTGTTCTGAGAGCTAGAGCACTGATACTGGCTGTCAATCAAGCGAAACTCCTCCCCTTTTGTTTACATCACTGTCAATCATCCCTGCTTGGGTCTTACTCCCTGCTGTGAGGGGGCGTGACAGGTTAGTTTTACAATTTAAAGGGGTTACAGATTGTTTTAGAGGGGTCAGGTGGGGAAACACATCTCTATGTGTGTCTTCAAGCTTTTTAAGTAAAAAAAAATTAGCAACAATAACACACCAGAGTTATTTTAGTATAAATTCTATTATAAATACTATTATAGCTTTGTTTTTTAATTAGTTTTTATTTTTATATTTTGCATTTGTATTTTAAAGCTTTAATAATTTTGTTTTTGTCATTTTTCCTTATATTTTCCCTATATTTTTTTAATTAATGTTTATTTCAGTTTGTTTATATACTGTATGTACACTGTAAAAAATGACTACCGTGAATTTAATGGTAAAAGACTGTAAAACTTCTACAGTAAAAACCTGTTAACCTTAAATGGTTAACGGTAAATTCCCCTACTATATACGGTGAAAAACTGTATTGGACATTACATGTAATTTTACGGTAGTATACCATTTTTGGAAGTGAAAAAGACTGTATAATTTACAGTGAATAACCGTAAATTGACATTTCCAGAATTCCCTGCGTTACATTTCATATTTGATGTTTTTTGTTGTTGAAATAACTATGTTTCTTCTTAGTTTTTTTCTTATCAGTTTTGTATATTAGGGTTGTATGTTACATGTAATGTTGTTAAAAAAATGTTTATTGCATTATTTCAGTTTCATGTGTGTTACCATGATGGTGTTTAGTGTTTGTGTGAATGACACTGTGCACCTTCTATATATGTTAATATTTAAAAGCTGCTTGTGATGGGCTTTGGTTCATCATGGGACTTTCTCATCACCGCCTGCATTTGGTGGTTATCAGTGTATTACAAAGGTACAAAACAGATTTCAGTACTTCAATAGGTTGGTGTATTAACATTATATCAGTTAATGAAATTACGGTATTTAACTGTAAATTTAAGTTAAAACCATAAAACCTCAAATGTTGCTACCGTATTTTTTACGGTATAATTCTGGCAACCACAGCTGCCGCTTTTTTATCATAAATTTTATTTTTAAATATATATTTTTTTACAGTGTACCCCTGTGTGTCTGTATTATTTTATTTCAGTTAATGTTTATTTTATATGGAAGCCCATTTCCTCTATATAATAATAATAATAAAAATAAAAAAATAAGCTAATCGCTGGATCTCACACAATACGCAGTTTTATCTCGCGATTCTGAGTTTATATTTCATATATAATTATATCATCTATGATGGTGAGAATTGTGAAATATAAGCTTGTCAGAATTTTGAGATAAAAATTCGCAATTATGTTTTTTATTTCAAAGCAAAAAACCCCCCCCTCCAAATTCAGTGAAAAAAGGTCAGAATTACAAGAGTTAGAATTCAAATATTTTTTTCTCTCGAGTCTTTAAGTTTGTGAATTATTTCCACCTAAATTGTGAGAAATAAACTCTGAATTGTGAGGAAAAAAGTCTTAATTGTGATATAAAATGTTGCAATTATCTTTTTTTTGGGTTGTATTTGTAGTTTTTGTTTCATTCGTTCAACAATAATAACTGTGTAACACACTGTATGGCGTTAAGAGCCCTACTGTCTCTACAATGGCTGTGAAATTTGTCACAGGATTAATGGCCCAGTCAGATATGTATGAGATAACACTCGCTTAATATGCATCTGTCCAGAGATATGGGTGGGAATGGACAGGTTACAGAGAGAATGAGAGTGAGAGCGGCTGGGACGTGTGTGTGATGTGTGACAGGACTCTGTGATAACCTGTAATCTGTTTATTTTCACAGACGCAGGAGAGCCGTTTCAAGTGTTTGTCTGTCTGTATGCATGCTTAATTCTTCCATGTGAACCTAAAAATAAGTTCTGAGATTAAGAATTTAACTTTTCAGACTAAATATAAGTGATGTTTTGACTCGTAGTGAATATAAGTGTAGGCCTATTAATAGCTGTTGTTAGTACCAACATGCACTCAGACTTAGCAAATCTTTGTCATTAGCTCTAGACTTAGATGCTAATTAGCTTTATAGGTGATGCTTTTGAGTGTTACGCCACATGAGCATCAACACGAGGATTTTAGCATTAGTTCCGGCTGAAGGACATGAGCTTTATTTTTTCATATACATCCAACTGAACATAATATTAGGGCTTTAAAGAGTTTTATCAACCAAATTTGTGGCATGATATCTCTTAGTGGTTGTAGTAGCACACAACAGTAGGCAAGTAAAGTAAACCAGGTCAGCGCCTGAGAGTTTAAAAGCAAAAATATTGAGCTTTTATGGAAAAATTTAATTTACTTGTATATTATTCTTATTATCTTAATTATTGTAATACTCTATTACCCAAACATGATATATATATATATACACAGTGCTGTAAAAAAGTTTTTGCTCCCTTCCATTTTTTTTTTTTTTTTTGCAGATTTGTCACACTTGAATGATTCAGATCATCAAACTAATTTTAATATTACACAAAGATAACCCGAGTAAATACAAAATGCAGTTTTTAAATAATTCCATTTATTAAGGGAAAAAAGCTGTCCAAACCTGCCTGGCACTACGTGAAAAAGTAATTGCCCCCTAAATCTAATAACTGGTTGTGCCACCCTTTGCAGGAACAACTGCAATCAAGTGTTTGCGATAACTGCCTTTACGATAACTGCCTAACTGTCTTTCACATCGCTGTGGAGGAATTTTGGCCCACTCTTCTTTGCAGAATTGTTTTAATTCAGCCACATTGGAGGGTTTTCGAGCATGAATGGACTGTTTACGGTAATGCCACAGCATCTCAATCGGATTTAAGTCCGGACTTTGACTTGGCCACTCCAAAACCTTAATTTAGTTTTTCTTGAGTCATTCAGACGTGGTCTTGCTGGTGTGTTTGGGATCATTGTCCTGCTGCATAACCGAAGTGCGCTTGAGCTTGAGGTCACAAACTGACGGCCGGACATTCTCCTTCAGGATTTTCTGATAGAGAGCAGAATTCATGGTTCCACCTTTTTTTTCTTATTCTGTGACGGAAATGAGCTTCCATGATTTTATTTATTTATATTTTTTTATGGTTGTATTTGTAGTTTTAGTTCCATTCATTCAACAATAATAACCCTGTAACACACTGTATAGATTTGGGAGTTAAGAGCTCTACGATCTCTAATGGCTGTGAAATTTGTAACGGGTTTAATGGCCCAGTCAGATCTGTATGAGATAACACTCACTTAATATGCATCTGTCCAGAGATCGGGGTGGGAACGGATGGGTAACAGAGAGAACGAGAGTGTGACAGCAGCTGGGACGTGTGTGTGATGTGTGACAGGACTCTGTGATAACCTGTAATCTGTTTATTTTCACAGACGCAGGAGAGCCGTTTCAAGTGTTTGTCTGTCTGTATGCATGCTTAATTCTTCCATGTGAACCTAAAAATAAGTTCTGAGATTAAGAATTTAACTTTTCAGACTAAATATAAGTGATGTTTTGACTCGTAGTGAATATAAGTGTAGGCCTATTAATAGCTGTTGTTAGTACCAACATGCACTCAGACTTAGCAAATCTTTGTCATTAGCTCTAGACTTAGATGCTAATTAGCTTTATAGGTGATGCTTTTGAGTGTTACGCCACATGAGCATCAACACGAGGATTTTAGCATTAGTTCCGGCTGAAGGACATGAGCTTTATTTTTTCATATACATCCAACTGAACATAATATTAGGGCTTTAAAGAGTTTTATCAACCAAATTTGTGGCATGATATCTCTTAGTGGTTGTAGTAGCACACAACAGTAGGCAAGTAAAGTAAACCAGGTCAGCGCCTGAGAGTTTAAAAGCAAAAATATTGAGCTTTTATGGAAAAATTTAATTTACTTGTATATTATTCTTATTATCTTAATTATTGTAATACTCTATTACCCAAACATGATATATATATATATATATACACAGTGCTGTAAAAAAGTTTTTGCTCCCTTCCATTTTTTTTTAATTTTTTGCAGATTTGTCACACTTGAATGATTCAGATCATCAAACTAATTTTAATATTACACAAAGATAACCCGAGTAAATACAAAATGCAGTTTTTAAATAATTCCATTTATTAAGGGAAAAAAGCTGTCCAAACCTGCCTGGCACTACGTGAAAAAGTAATTGCCCCCTAAATCTAATAACTGGTTGTGCCACCCTTTGCAGGAACAACTGCAATCAAGTGTTTGCGATAACTGCCTTTACGATAACTGCCTAACTGTCTTTCACATCGCTGTGGAGGAATTTTGGCCCACTCTTCTTTGCAGAATTGTTTTAATTCAGCCACATTGGATGGTTTTCGAGCATGAATGGACTGTTTACGGTAATGCCACAGCATCTCAATCGGATTTAAGTCCGGACTTTGACTTGGCCACTCCAAAACCTTAATTTAGTTTTTCTTGAGTCATTCAGACGTGGTCTTGCTGGTGTGTTTGGGATCATTGTCCTGCTGCATAACCGAAGTGCGCTTGAGCTTGAGGTCACAAACTGACGGCCGGACATTCTCCTTCAGGATTTTCTGATAGAGTGCAGAATTCATGGTTCCATCAATTATGGTAAATCTTCCAGGTCCTGAAGCTGCAAAGCAGCCCCAGACCATTACACTACCACCACCATGTTTGACTGTTGGTATGATGTTCTTTTTATGAAATGCTGTGCTGGTTTTATGCCAGATGTAGCGTTATGCTAACTGAGACTTGTTATAGCACTTGCATATCATTGCTCTTTTGTTGATTTTGATTGCTTCCATTGTCCTCACTTGTTTTATCCAAGACGCTTTGGATAAAAGCATTTGCTAAATGACTAAATGTAAATGTAAATGTAAATATATATATACATATAGTGCCGTGAAAAGGTTTTTGCCCCCTTCTTGTGTTTTACATTTTTTGCATATTTGTCACACTTAAAAGATTCAGATCATCAAACCAATTTTAATATTACACAAAGAAAATGCAAGTAAACACAAAATGCAGTTTTCTAATTTTTTTAAAGAATAGAATTAGAAAAGAGTGCTAGAGTTAGAGGGTCAAATAAAGATGTATATATATATATATATATATACGCACACACACACACACACACACACACACACTAATTTTTTTTAAAGAATAGAATTAGAATAGAGTGCTAGAGTTAGAGGGTATATATACGCACACACACACACACACACACACACACACACGTTTTTTTTACCCAACTACCTAAAACATTAATTTAAATATAGACTCAGTTTTATTAGCAGAATCTTGACTGTGAGACTGCGGTGGACTGTGTCGTGTGAATTTATTCTTCCCTCGCTGTGTTCTTTTTGGAATTAGGGTTGGGGGCAGGGTCCATTGTAGACAATTTCATTGAAAAAGTCATGTGAATTCCAGGTTCCCCCTCGTTTCCCTAAGCGCCTGATGTCACATTTGCATGCGTGATTTGACATGAACTATCAGCTCAGACCCAACTACCTAAAACATTAATTTAAATATAGGCTCAGTTTTATTAGCAGAATCTTGACTGTGAGACTGCGGTGGACTGTGTCGTGTGAATTTATTCTTCCCTCGCTGTGTTCTTTTTGGAATTAGGGTTGGGGGCAGGGTCCATTGTAGACAATTTCATTGAAAAAGTCATGTGAATTCCAGGTTCCCCCTCGTTTCCCTAAGCGCCTGATGTCACATTTGCATGCGTGATTTGACATGAACTATCAGCTCAGTCAGAACATCAGACCAGTTTCACCCACTGTTCCTCTCGTTGAATTTCCCCGTTGACTCCCATTATTCAATGCAAATACACTACAGATGCATTGTTTGTAATTGCATTCCACACTTGAGACCTGGATGGCAAGAGATGTAACGATATTAGCATGCTGTTTGTTTTTTGCATTTCATTTAACTGAATCTTTGTCCCAGGAAAACTTATTAATATTGCTCTCAAAATTGATTTAAAGTGGAAATGTGCTGTGTAAAAATAGAAAAGATTGCACTTACATGATCAGAATGCTAACAGACAATTACATGCACTATTTACTTCTATATATATCTTCAGAGAAGACTCAAAACTGAGTAAAGATTTGTTACTCTCCACTGAAATATTCCCTGGATATGATCATCATAGAGTTAAATGCTCAGAGACAGCTTGGCTGTGCAGTCAGATGAAAGAGCGTTAAGCCTACGGGACGCAAAAGCAAACAGAGCTCGCTAAAAGTGCTTAACGCAGATTCCACCCGCACACAATGTCCAAATGACTCAGCCCTGGTGTCATGGCAACGGGACACAATGGAACCCACCCCCCAAAGTTTTCGGCATGAGAGCGAGGCAGATTCGGACTGGATGGATGGAAGGAGAGAAAATAGATGAGTAACCTCCCCCATATACTCCCGTCTGTACCATGCACCAGTTATATTCACTCCAGACAGGAGGAGGGACGCAAGCAACACTCCAGTGCACATCTATGGGAGGGCCAGATAACCGAAAATGACCACAACACTAATGCTTAAAATCTCTAGAACAGAACTAAATCAGACAAAACATCCCATTGGGGACTTCCAGGGATGTCCTCAAGAATAAAAATTATTGTTCTTTAAAAAAAAAAAATGCTATAATAACAAAGAAAACAGTTTAATGAAATGACAAAAAGATGTATAAATAGGTTTCTGTGAGGGTTAGCATATAGACAATATAATTTACTAATATAAAAAGTATAAAAGTCAATGATATAAAAGCAAATGTGTTTGTATTTGTGGGAAAACTCAAAACCAACAAAATATAATCACATTTATATATTTTTTGTGTGGTTATAAAGCTATCGTATCTTTTGCCTTTTTTCACATTATATTCAAATGTATTATTCACTGTGCAAAAATCCTTCTGAGGTTGTAAATAAAACCAAGAATAAAACAAAAAGTTTTTCTACTTATATTTAATTCAAAGTTTTATTTGCTGTTTCTTTGTAATTAATTTCAGTTTCTGAATGTATAATTAAGTTAGCTGATTAATGTATGGGATTTTTATTCCTACATTTATTTTGTAAACTACAAATAAAATATGATTATATTTAAAATGCATTTCACACCTATAATTTGTCTTTTTTTTGTTCTTTATATTATCACAATTAATCATTTATGCCTTTGCTCTTTTCTAAATCTTTTAGGAACATCTTTCTAGAGGCAATATAAACAGGTGGACATCAGACAATGAAGGGTCAGGTAAGATTAACCACCGTTATGTAATGTTGGTAATTCAGAATTTGTTTTGTTAGAAAACACTAAACCCAGCTGGATATTTTCTTTCACATATCAAGACAATCAAAAAGCCTTTCCTAAGTGATTCCCTGCTGATTTTTTCCAACAGTGTATAATGAGCTGGTGTTCAGCAATCACACACTCCATTGGCATTAGTCATTCAAGGCTGCATTTCTTTATACTTACTAAACCAACAACGACCTGTTTTTATGAACTATGCAACTTGTTGATCCGACACCAGCCTCTGAATCATCTAAAAATATTCCAGAGAATATTTGGATTGAACTTCTCCTTATTGTTTAAAGAGTTTGACTCAAAGCCAATTAATGAAAAACAACACACACACACACACACACACACACACACACACACACACACACACAGAGAGAGAGACAGACAGACAGACAGACAGAGAAAGCCCAAAGATTAGCATGGTGTTGTTTGGGTTCATTTTCTGTTGTTACTCCTGTTGTGTTACTACCAGTCACTGTGATGTAAGATGATATTGGTGTGTGCTGTGAGAATTTTTATGTTTTGAAACAAATTCACTAAGCTTCTTATGTTAAGTATTAGTTTTGAAAAATTCAGTGCAGTCATTTAAAATAAAGCAATAATTAAATACATGAACAAGTACGTGATCATTTTCACAATATAAAAATAATGACCCTAATGCAATGCCTACTAAATAAATATACAAAATAAAATGCTTTTTAAAAAAAAATGATCCTTATTTTCATGTAATGTGATCTAAATGTATGAGTGTGTCTGCACAAGCTCTTGGAAAAGCACTCCCATTTCATGTATTTCTGACTCATCACACATTTTGTTTATTAGAGGAAATCTTCACACTGTTTCGTTCTCAGATCCAGGAATAGCATGAAGTGTCCTATCTCTAAATGTTTGTGCACATTTGACCGGATGCTGACTTTCGAGCTTGTGACAGTGTGTCAATTCTGGCCTTGAGATATGGACAGATGTCTCTCACATTCATTCACGTACATCTAGCATGTCTTAAAGCTGTCATTTACAAAGCCTAACTATAGCTTTACAAGCTTACAACATCATCTCTGTGCTACGAGAAGATTGTCAAGACAAATCCATAAAGTTAAACGGTGCCAATGCAATCACATTTAGTCTCATACTGATTTAGCATCTCAACTCTGACCCTTAATATACTCTACACTTACGATATCTTAAAACTTGTACAAAAGAACACATTGTATAATAATATTTTATAATATATTGTTGTTTAGTCCTTTTTGGAGCTTGACAGCCTGAGTCCCCATTATATGGAAGAAAGACTTCTATTCCACAGAAAAAAAGTAAACCTTACAAGTTTGGAAGGACTTGAGGGGAAGGACTTACAAGTTTGGAAGGACTCTAAGATGTGCTTTAGTGATTCTTGTACTGTATGGCTATCCTTGTATCCAAACCACTGTGTTCCCATTGATATCCAGTGCTACTTGTGAGATACTAATGAGATACCTGCGTTTATCTACAGCATTCTGATCTTTACAGCATGGCTTTCAGCTCTGAAGCCTAAATCGTGTTAGAACTGTAGATACATTTGAGTACATTTTAAATCTAAAACCATTAGTGTTGGCGACGTGATCTCGTGGACTGTGTACGACCGCACGTGACCCGAGATCAAATCATTCCTTGATCACCACCCGTCTCCCCATTGTTTCCTGCCATTTTTTAGCAGTAGAGTTGATCCAGTCTTACACCACAGACCTGGATACACATATAAAGAGACAAATGCCATGCTTTGCCTCCAGACTGACCAAGGATTTTTACCTTCACGTGCCAGAGAAGAAAAATACATTTTATTTTTAAATGACTGGCAGCAAGTCAGTGATAAGGTTTGCGAGGCAGAAATGTATTGATATGTTAGCTCTTATATGCAAATACTTTTCATTCAGTGTTCTGTAAGATACATGGGTTAATCAATTGATGTACAAAACTGTCAGATCAATACTTCAGGTACTTCATCCATTTGATTATTTTCTCTTTTTATTTCTAATAAAATGTTCAAACCAAAAGATAAAATGATTCACAATATAGGTAAGTCTTGCAGCTCATCTAACTATGAAGATCATGTCAACGTTTGTTTCACTCTTTGTTTAGATTATTCATATCATAGTTTTAAAAATATAATTATATACAGTTAAAGATTCAACAAAATCTATACCTAAAAGGCCGTTAATTTGAACATTATAAAAGCATGGTAAAAATGAATAATAAAGTTTTATGTTGTTTCTACTAGCTTTAATCAAAATCGAGCTCTGACAAAACAGTGTCCGTACTAAAGAAACACTCATATATCTTTTAGTTGAAAAGTGGAAGACAGCTATCGACTAGGGCTCAAATAAAGTTAAACTATTTACACTTGATGAAAGGTAGTTTTCCTCCTCTCTCTCGCTCCTTCTCTCTCCTGGTCCTGACTGCTTCAGAGCTCCGAGAACAGCCACAAGACAAAACAACTGGATGGAGAGAAAGAGGATCTGCTGTGCCAGCATGTAATACAAGTAAAAATTCATCAAGAAAAACCACCAGCTTATAAAATGAACCACAAAGGCACCAAAAGATGCCACCCAGGCAATAACAGAGCAGATCACTCTATATCTGAGAGGTTTGAACTTCAGAAAGGTTACAGGATGAACCACTGCCAGGTAACGCTCAACACACATCAGACACTGGAACAGAGGACGACCGGTCATGATTACTCCTATAAGAATAGACCACACTATGGAGGAAATTTCAAATGTATACTTGAGAAGACAAATGAGAGAGTGCAGACAGAGGATGATCTCAGAAGAACTCTGCTGCAAGTCCATTCCCTGTTCCTCTTACCATAAGCCATATCACAGTTAGTAGGAAAACCCAACAGTATGCTTATGGCATATACTGAGTATTTGTGAAAATAAATGTCCAGTGCAGTGTTATTGAAGTCATCGAAATAATCTGATCAATCTGTGGAGGCGATCTCACAGCAGGAGGTGTTCAGCTTCACTATATGCGGAAAAACAAAAACAATTGTTAGTTGGTCAAAGATAGAAAAAAGTCACTTATTTTTCCCAGTACATGTAAAGGACTGTTTTATTTAGATTGCATAGTTACTGATCTAATTTTTTGCGCTCTAATTAATTGACACGCATGCGCGTGAGTTTCGACAAACAGCTACAGCTTCATTCACATGACTTAACCCTCAAATGGTCCTCGTTTAATGTTTACACTTATGGTCTTTGGGGTCAATATGACCCCAACATTTAAAGGGCAATTGTAAAAAATATATACATTTTTAATCATACAAATAATATATCATTTTTGATTTAGATTTTTGTTTACATCTCATCTATACATTAATGCTGTGTTTTGGGAGATATGAAGTACTTTTGTTCATATTTACCCCAGAATTCCGCAACTACACCATTAGCTTGCATGGAAATATAAATTTTTTAATGAAACAAATCACTTAAATGATTATCTAAATTTAATTTATGTTGTTTCTGGATATTGATCTAGGTGTTAGTCATCTGCCATCTGTCGGTTGGAGATAAACCTAAACTTACTACAGTTTAGGAAAGAAATGGTTTTGACCAGCAGAGGGCCATAGAGAGCCATTCATTTTACTGGATGTGGCCAACTGCTCTTATCACAACTTTTGTGATACGTTTTGTGAATTTCTGTATATAAACATTACAAAAGACATTTAAAATAAATATTCTTTCAAACAGTAGATTTTTTTGTCTGTTCTTACAAAAATGCCACAGAAATTTGACAGAAAAATGCCACATAAGACACACCTAAAGGACAAGACTTAGAGTCAGATTGTAGTTGCATATTATTGGTTTCTGGATATTGATCTAGGTGTTAGTCATCTGCCATCTGTCGGTTGGAGATAAACCTAAACTTACTACAGTTTAGGAAATAAATTGTTTTGACCAGCAGAGGGCCATAGAGACCCATTCATTTTACTGGATGTGGCCAACTGCTCTTATCACAACTTTTGTGATACGTTTTGTGAATTTCTGTATATAAACATTACAAAAGACATTTAAAATAAATATTCTTTCAAACAGTAGATTTTTTTGTCTGTTCTTACAAAAATGCCACAGAAATTTGACAGAAAAATGCCACATAAGACACACCTAAAGGACAAGACTTAGAGTCAGATTGTAGTTGCATATTATTGATTTTACGGTAATGAACCAAGTGTAAAATGTGTGTATGAGAAAGAGAGAGAGAGAGTGTGTGTGTGTGTGTCTGTGTGGTATGTGTGTGTGTGTGTGTGCGCGTGTGTGCATTAGGTCTCACCTCTTTATATATTTGTTCTGCATTTGTGGCTGATTTTATTTGCCAAATTCTATACAAATGCTCTCTGTGGCAGTCATACCTGTGTGTGAGTGTGTTTGTTTGTTTGTGTGTGTGTATGAGCATGTCTTTTCTACATTGCATTTGTGCTGTAGTACCAGGCCTTCATTTCGGTGTGAAAATGATCAGATGAGCCATTCATTTTACTGGATGTGGCCAACTGCTCTTATCACAACTTTTGTGATACGTTTTGTGAATTTCTGTATATAAACATTACAAAAGACATTTAAAATAAATATTCTTTCAAACAGTAGATTTTTTTGTCTGTTCTTACAAAAATGCCACAGAAATTTGACAGAAAAATGCCACATAAGACACACCTAAAGGACAAGACTTAGAGTCAGATTGTAGTTGCATATTATTGATTTTACGGTAATGAACCAAGTGTAAAAAACAATAATTAACTTTAGAATGTAGAAGAAATTAAAAAAAATTTTTACAATCACATTCTGTGGCTATAATACCTGTGTGTGTGTGTGTGTGTGTGTGTGTGTGTGATAGAGAGAGGGAGAGAGAGAGAGAGAGAGAGAGAGAGAGAGTGTGTGTAAGAGTGTGTGCGCGTGCATTAGGTCTCACCACTTTATATTTTTGTTCTGCATTTAGGGCTGATTATATTTGCCAAATTCTATACAAATGCTTTCTGTGGCAGTCATACCTGTGTGTGTGTGTGTGTGTGTGTGAGAGAGAGAGTGTGTGTGTGCGTGTTTTTGTGACAAATGAGGACATACATTTGTATAATGACAAAGGTATGACATAGGTATTACAAGGAGAAGGTGACTTTTCAGGACATTACCCCATGTCCCCACTTTTCAAAACGCTTATAAATCACACAGAATGGAGTGTATTGAAAATCTGAAATAGCACAAAGTTTCCTGTAAGAGGTAGGTTTAGGGGTAGGGTTGGTAAAGGGCAATAGAATATACGGTCTGTACAGTATAAAAACCATTACGCCTATTGGATGTCTCCACTTTTCACAAAAACAAACCTGTGTG
>NW_015505249.1:7182-39672 GCF_001515645.1 Sinocyclocheilus grahami | reverse complement strand
AGAGAGAGAGAGTGTGTGTGTGTGTGTCTGTGTGGTATGTGTGTGTGTGTGTGTGCGCGTGTGTGCATTAGGTCTCACCTCTTTATATATTTGTTCTGCATTTGTGGCTGATTTTATTTGCCAAATTCTATACAAATGCTCTCTGTGGCAGTCATACCTGTGTGTGTGTGTGTTTGTTTGTTTGTGTGTGTGTATGAGCATGTCTTTTCTACATTGCATTTGTGCTGTAGTACCAGGCCTTCATTTCGGTGTGAAAATGATCAGATTTAAGCCGGATTTATTGATTTTTTTTGACAAATGAAAAAAACAAACAAAAAAGATTTTTTTCCCGCATTTCCCATTCATTTCAAAGTGGGGTCATATTGACCCCAAAGACAAGATTTGTAAAAAAAAATTTTTTTTTTACATACCTTCAGAACAACCGAATCCATCCCATTTTTTAATGTGAATATAGATAGATAACGTAGAAAAGTCACAAAATCTTATTCCGCTGAGATGAAGGGAACCATTTTTTTTAACTAAGGAAAAGTTGATTCACATTGACCCCAAGGACAGATTGAGGGTTAAACTGAAAACGTGTACAGAATTTAGGTCTCGGAACCTATTGGGGACACTCACCGTCTGCTCACGTCGCACGTCTCACCGCTGGCGTGTCTTCATGTTCTCCAGAGCTGTGTGGAAGAACAGCGGGATGGGATTTAATTACACAGGCTTCAGGATTTAGACAAGCACTACCGAGAAGACTAATTAAACCAGTTGAGACTATTACTGATGGAAAAAAAATCCTTAGATTAGATTTGTAATACCGGTAGTCTGTTTTGTGTTGTGATGTTGGTGTAGTATTTAGTTGGGATGTGTTCAGAGCTTCAGAGAAATTGAAAAGTGTGTCACGCCAAATAGATATGAGGAGGGGCGGATTTAGTGAATTGGGGGCCCCAGGCAAAATATAGGAATGGGGACCTATACATTTGCACACATTTTCCTAGATCAACCTTGAGGTTCCTTTTTTATTGTGATGCTTGCTGCTGCACAAAGTTTCCCCATAGTTGTGTCTAATGTTTCTACATTTTTCATGTACATGTTATAATGGCTTTCTTTCATGTTGTAGACCACGAAATACCAACTGATTTACAGTTGAGATACAGGTTTTCACAAAAACAAAATAAATTATAAAATAATAAACCTCACAATTGAGTGTTTAAACCAGGGGTGAGCCAGAAGTATAAATTATTATATTAATTTAAAACAAGGTTATGTGGGTGGATTTTCACATTGATCTGAACAAATACTACAGACTGGATTATTGAAAATGAACATTCATTCTCTGCCAGTAGGAGGCACTTTTGGAACGTCAGAAATATAGAATGAGAAAAGTGTGAAAAAATATAGCCTATATTGACGAGGAAAGCCCACTGATGAGTTACCAGCTTAAGCCTGTGTGCAAAGGCTGTCTAATTCTAAACTTTAAAATACATTTATTTTGTGTTATTTTAACTACAAATTAAAATAAAACTGAAAAAATAATGAATACATTTACACACCTAAGGATTATATCAACCAAAAAAGTAACTGTGTCCTCTACTTAGTTCCTTCTCATAAATGAGTAAGTGGCATTTAAAACAATTATAAACATATAATACACACTGTTTCTCAATATTTAATTACAGCTTCAGATGCATAATATTTTCATCTCCTTCAAGCAGTGTACACAAAAAGCACGTTCAGTCTCGGACGGTTGTCGTGGTAATAAACACCGTAAACAGCAAACATTCGCGTGTCAGCGCTTAATGCGCATATCCTATATGAAAAGCATTTTAGAGGGCCCTTGGCTTTTGGGGGCCCAAGGTGGTCGCCTACCTTTGCCTAATGGGTAAGTCCGCCCCTGGATACGAGTAGGCAATTCGGTGATTTGTCCGATTGGCTCTTTCCAGTGCCAGAGTTTCAGTTTTTTTTTTTTTTGGACAAATGCACACCGATACATTTTCATACATACCATCTGGAATGGAAAACAAATGAAGTACCAGGTAATTGTTTTTATTGGGAAAAACAAAAAATTCATTTAACAATCATTACCCATCCATCACTCTTTTATTTGATTTAAATGAAAAGAGCAAAAGTGTTACGTATTTATTTTCTCTCAAACTTTATTATTATTATTATCATTATCATTTATTAACATTATGTATTTTTATTTTTTTAAATACAATTTATTTTGAATTTTCTTTGAGGTTCTTTGTTTACATTAAAGTATATTGCCGTTACTAAAGAGTAAAATGAGACCTATTCTATATAAATTACCACATGCTAAAATACAAAAAATGTCAACATGTTACATAATATATCATTATGACATAAAACAAGACATACATTTTAAAACTTTGGCTGAACCTGCAGGTGTTGATCTTTATAAAGATCATAAATAATTTTTTTTTTTTGGCGGTTTTGTTTACAACTAAATATTAATTTAGTCTATTATTATTCATGCATTTTTGCATCTTAAAGCAGTGGTTTTCAAATGTTTCAAATGCAGAATCCATGTTAGTCTAGGATTGTGAATAATCGCAAGTATCCTTTTGAAAGCAGAATGTAAATGTTAACTTTATTTTTTTTTCTCATTTTAAATTTTCCACAGACTCCTTGGCAATGGCACGCAGTGTTTGCTAAGAAATCAAGCAGAAAAGATTTTGACAAATGAACTGCGGTGTCTATATAGTTATTGTTTTTGGTGTGAATGGGCCTTAACTTTTATTTATGATGCAATGACTCATACATTTAAAAATATCCTACACAAACTATGACACATCATATCAACACATTTTCATAAGATGTAGGCTAGAGATTAATATCATACAGAGAAGACTGACATGGCAGTTTTATGAAAATCAGAGCAAAGGGCAATTGTTTTATTCGGATACACACACAATCAACATGCTATGTACTTCTTTATTTCTTTAAAATATGAGTTATCAATGGAAAGGGTTAGATCAGCTATGGAGACCTACAGGAAGGCAGTTTGCCAACTCTGTGAATGAAGAGAAAAGGTTGCACAAAACCAGCCAGAAAGAAACATGTAAGACTCAGTGATTCTAGCACACGGCTTGCAGGTATTGATAGAATGTATTGTAATGCTGTGATTGAACTGGGTACATAAGCGATTAATAATGTCACAGTAGTTATTAGAATGAGGTAAAATGCTTTCATTTTTAGGTGGTTTTCTTTATCTCTGTGTCTTCCTCCGTCTCCAGGTCCGGGCTTCTTCAGAGCTCTGAGAACAGCCAAACAGCAGAACAGGTTTATGGCGAGGAAAACTATGAAGTGTCCCATGTACAGGCATTTAAAAAGGCGCATAAAACACGGGTTTACAAATTGCAGAGAAAACACACAACATGCAATAATCAGTATCCAGGTAACAACAGAGCATGCAACTTTGTATCTGAGATGTTTGTACTTCAGAAAGGTTACAGGATGAACCACTGCCAGGTAACGCTCAACACTGATCAGACACTGAAAGAAACGGGCAGTGGTGACAAATCCTGACAAAAACATCATAACGTTCCAGAGCTTTGGATATACATTGCCAAGCACACAATTGAATGAACGCAGATATAATATAATCTCACAGATAGAGATATTTAGAGTGAAGAATTCAGATGCAATTCCTCTTCCTGTTCCTTTGACAATAAGCCACAGAATATAAGAGTGTGTAGGAAGACCAAACAGGATACTGATGGTATGTAGTACAAGATCATATGGTGCATTATAATATCTGGACAAATTGATTATGTTACATGCTTCATTTGTTGGACGTGCAGCAGTTTCATTTGAGATGTTCATCATACAACTGTCTTTACAGTCACCTGAACAAAAATAAGGAATGGCATCAGCCTTTAATCTGCAGAAAACAAAATATAAATCTACAATGTAAAACAAATGATTAATCAAACTTTTAATTTAATGAACAAAGATGTTGTAAACACCTATCTTGACCCAGCATCTGATATTAAGGTTTCATGAATTAAAATGTATTGGTTAAATATTAGTCTAATAAAGTTATACATAATGTATATTATATTGTATACACATACACACTTCTAGCAAATTCAGCATATAATCATGTATTAAGATATGTAATCTGATCTCACAATTTTATCAAATCATATTTTATTTGTAAAAGTTGTGATTCTAAAAAAAAAAAAAAAATGAAGAAAGATAATTGGTTACCGTAATATTAATAGTCAAATCTCTCCACTCTCTCAACAGAAATTTACGGCTGTCTTCAGTGCATCGGCGATCAGTGCAGTTCTCACTCAGAATCTACAGCGCTGGATATGTTGTATGTCAGTTTTATTATTCTATGCAAATTTGGCATTGCTTGCACCTTGCTTTATTGCATGAGCCAATGCTTTACATAGGACAGCAATACATAATTTTTGTGGACAATGTAATGTTCAGCAGGGGTACTGATATAAAATTAAACTAATTTTGCAAACATATTTAATAACATCAGTAATATTTCAGATTATAGAGTAACTTTTATTTATAAATATGATGTGATGGCTCTTACAATACCATTTAAATGAACAACATATACAGACATTTACACACCAACACATTTTCATAAGATGTATTAATGAATATCATACAGAGAAGATTGACATCTTCATGGCAGCTGTATGGAAATCAGAGCACAGGGCAATTGTTTTTATTGGAGTACACAAACTATGAACATGTTAAGTAATTCTTTAATTCTTCAAAAATTGAATTAGATCAGCTATGGAGACTTACAGAAAGGAAGTTTGCCAACCCTGTGAATGAAGAGAAGAGGTTGCACAAAACCAGCCAGAAAGAAACATGTAAGACTCAGTGATTCTAGTTCAGGGCTAGCAGGTATTGATATAATATATTGTAATGCTGTGATTGAACTGGGTACATAAGCGATTACTAATGTCACAGTAGTTATTAGAATGAGGTAAAATGCTTTCCTTTTTAGGTGATTTTCTTCATCTCTCTCTCTCCCTCTCTCGCCAGGTCCGGGCTTCTTCAGAGCTCTGAGAACAGCCAAACAGCAGAACAGGTTTATAGCGAGGAAGATTATGAAGTGTACCAGGTACAGGCATTTAAAAAGACGTACATTATACAGATGAACAAGTTCCATTGAAAACACATTACATATAATGATCATTATCCAGGTAACAATAGAGCATGCAGCTTTGTATCTGAGATGTTTGAACTTCAGAAAGGTTACAGGATGAACCACTGCCAGGTAACACTCAACACACATCAGACACTGAAAGAAACAGGCAGTGGCAATAAATCCTGACAAAAACATTCTAATGTACCAAAGCCTTGGAAATACATTGGCAAGCACAGTTATCGATGAACGCAGACATGACATAATCTCACAGACAGAGATGTTCAGAGTGAAGATTTCAGATGCAATTCCTCTTCCTGTCCCTTTGACAATAAGCCACAGAATATAAGAGTGTGTATTAAGACCAAACAGGATATTGATGAGGTGTAGTGTAATATCATATGGTGAACTGTTATAATATCTTCCGGACAGACAGGTCATGTTACATGCTTCATTTGTTGGAGATATGACAGTTTCATTCGAGATGTTCATCATACAACTGTCTTTGATTTCACCTGAACAAAAATAAGGAATAGAAATAGACAGAAATCAAAATAACAATCTACAATATAAAACAACAAATGTATCATATTTTTGATTTAGCATGAAAATGACAAAAACAACAGCTATCTTGACACAGCAGCTGATATTATCTTTTCATTAATTAGAATGTATTAAAGTATTGTTTTATATTATATTACATTATATTATATAATATTCACACATACATCTCTAGATTTAGCATTTTATTATTTTAAGATATGTAAACTGATCATTTAGATTTCACAGTCTAGTTATATTATGTTTTATTTGTAAATGATATGACTATAAAAATAACATTTTGAAGAAAAATAATTGGTTACCGAAATATTAAAAGTCAAATCTCTCCACAGAAATGTACGGCATCTTCAGAGCATCAGTGATCAGTGCAGTTCTCACTTAGAATCTACAACGCTGGATATGTTGTATGTAAATTTGATTATTCTATGCAAATTTGAATATGCATTCAGTGATTTATGAGTGTTAACGTAGAAAATACTTCATCATTAGTTAACCATTGATTCCTAGATTCTCACATATTCGTATTTAAAAATACTTGAGGAAGGTAATGATTTCATCATATTGTATCTTGTTCCTTCTCCATTCCTGATTGGCTCTAGTTGTGGATAAATGACATTCTAGTGATCATCACTTTGCCCAACTCATTTCCAAAAAGAAAAGCACTTCAAGTAAGTACTCTGATGAAAGTCTGATGACATTAATGTCTCATATGTAGCTGTTTGATACACCCAACAGGGAGCCGTATGTCACTGCATGTTACATTTAATTGAATTACATTTTTTAAATTTGTCAAATCTCTCCACAGAAATGTACGGCTGTCTTCAGAGCATCAGTGATCAGTGCAGTTCTCACTTAGAATCTACAACGCTGGATATGTTGTATGTAAATTTTATTATTCTATGCAAATTTGAATATGCATTCAGTGATTTATGAGTGTTAACGTAGAAAATACTTCATCATTAGTTAACCATTGATTCCTAGATTCTCACATATTCGTATTTAAAAATACTTGAGGAAGGTAATGATTTCATCATATTGTATCTTGTTCCTTCTCCATTCCTGATTGGCTCTAGTTGTGGATAAATGACATTCTAGTGATCATCACTTTGCCCAACTCATTTCCAAAAAGAAAAGCACTTCAAGTAAGTACTCTGATGAAAGTCTGATGACATTAATGTCTCATATGTAGCTGTTTGATACACCCAACAGGGAGCCGTATGTCACTGCATGTTACATTTAATTGAATTACATTTTTTAAATTTCATTTTCATGCTAGTTTCAAATGTTTCTTCTCAAAGAAAAAAAAACACTTGACATATTATTTTGTTTTTAGTGAATATAGTCTTTCTTGAAATTAAATATAAGCACAGAAGTATGTGGCATTGTCATTAAAATGAATATGCAAAACCACAAACAAACAAAAAGTATGAGATAAGGAAAAGTTTTATTTATACGATTTTTTGGGGTTAAATAAGCATCTAAAATATACATATATTTCTTATTTACACTATAATAGCAGGGCACTATAGGTCTTTATATACTTAATAAATAGATAAATAATTGAGAATAAATAAAATAGTTATATTATTCAGTATAACATTTGTGACCCTGGACCACAAAACCAGTCTTAAGTCGCTTGGATATATTTTTAGCAATAGCCAAAAAAAATTGTATGGGACAAAATTATCGATTTTTCTTTTATGCCAAAAATCATTAGGATATTAATTAAAGATCATGTTCCATGAAGATATTTGGTAAATTTACTACCATAAATATATATAAAACTTCATTTTTAATTAGTAATATGCATTGCTAAGAACTTAATTTGGACAACTTTAAAGGTGATTTTCTCAGTATTTAGATTTTTTTGCACTCTCAGATTCCAGATATTCAAATAGTTGTATCTCGGCCAAATATTGTCCTATCCTAACAAACATCAATGGAAACATACATCAATGGAAAGCTTATTTATTCAGCTTTCAGAAGATGTATAAATCTCAATTTAGAGAAATTGACCCTTACGACTGATTTTGTGGTCCAGGGTCACATTTGTGTTACTATCTGTATATGTCAATTCACACCTGTTCACAAACATTTTCATACTACTTATATATTCGAGAGAAGATTGACATCATGGAAATCAGAACACAGGACATTTGTTTTTACTGAGAAGAACAAACAGTGAACATGACATGTTTGTGACATCTGTTACCCACCAGCCACTTTTTGTGCAGTGCTTTTAAAATAGTATGGTAATAAATTAAAAGGGTTATGCAACTACCGAAACCTACAGAAGGGCAGTTTGCCGAACCTGTGAATATAGATGAAAGGTTGTACAAAACCAGGCAGCATGAAACATGTGGAACTTAATGAATCCAGTTCTGGGATTCTCTGTATTGGCAGTATATGTTGCAATGCCACAAATAAACTTGGAACATATGTGATTAGTAAAATCACAGTAGTTAATAGAATGAGATAAAATGCTCTTCTCTTCACATGGTTTTCCTCCCCTCTCTCTCTTCTTCTCTCTCCTGGTCCTGACTGCTTCAGAGCTCTGAGAACAGCCAAACAGCAGAACAGGTTTATGGAGAGAAAGAGTAAGAACTGTAGTATGAACAAGTATGTAAAAATGTGAGCGAAACAGGCATGTGCAAGCAGAGAAAATACACAGTAGAACGCAATCATCATCCAGATCAAAATGGAACATGCAACTCTATATCTGAGAGGTTTGTACTTCAGAAAGGTTACAGGATGAACCACTGCCAGGTAACGCTCAACACAGATCAGACACTGAAAGAAACGACCGGTGATGACGAATCCAGACAAAAACATCACAATGCCCCAAAGCCATGGGAATGTACTGAGCATCGCAGTAGTCAATGAGCGCAGACAGAAAATAATCTCACAAACTGAGATGTTCAGAGTGAAGAATTCGGATGCAATTCCCGTTCCTCTGCTTGTGACAATAATCCACACAATGTAGGAGTGTGTAGGAAGACCGAACAGGAATTGGAAGACATGTAATACAACATCATAGGGCAGCAATTTATTTCCTAGCATAATGGTGATGTTACATGTCGGAGTTGTGGTAGTTTCCATTGAGATGTTCATCGTGTTTGAACCTACACAAAAATACATTTGGACCGTCAAGGAGATTCACATGTTCATCAAATCTTTTGGTTCAGATTCAACCAATGTTGTGAAAAGCAGCATTACAGCAGTTTTGCTGAGAGAATATAATCATATACAACAGATGCATGCAATGACGGACTCTAATCCATAATATCTTGTGAAGTGAAAAAGCTGTGTGTTTGTAAGAAACAAATCCATCAGCAAGCCGTTCTCATTTCTGGCCATAATACAAGTTCATAATCCATAATAACGCTTCCTCCAGTGAAAAAGTCAATCCCCTGTTGTCCTCTCACATCAAAATTCACTGACATTTTTGTTTAGAACTGTTTTGGGCTTTTTCCCGTGCTTGTAAACAGTGCTTGATCTGTAGATATTTCTCTCCTGTTTCAAACGAGATTACTTTTTCAATGAAGAAAGCAATATTATTGATGGAGGACACATACAGGTATTTGAGCTGGACGCAATTGTACAAACTTAGAAAAATCTTAAGGGATTTGCCTTCATGAATTACAAACATGCAGTTTTTTGCTTTACATGACATTAATTGATATCAAAACATTAATTGTTGTGATGTTTTTATCAGCTACTTGAACTCTCATTCTAACGGCACCCATTCACTGCAGAGGACCAATTGGTGAGCAAGTGAATCTATTCCTTTAAATCTTTTCATTTTGGTGACTTTTCAATCTGTACCTGTGATCAGCATTATAATATGACTCCTGAAAAGCAACTAAAAACATAATGTCAGAATTCTGCTATTTACACATTGTCATAAAGTACATATTTCAGACATTAGTCATTAATCAAAAACATTTAGTACCTGAATTTTGATAATCAAATCTTCTGACTCTGTGTTGTAAGATGAACAGTGCAGTTCTGCCTGCAGTTTCCACAACACTGAATGTGTTAGTCCATGAATGCAGAGGGAAACATATGCAAATATTCTGAGTGGACATTCACAAATATACCTGTGATGCTTTGTTTGACTCATATAATATTATAGAACTGATCATGTGAACAGAAGAATCAATTCATTAACTTAAATTAGTTCAAAAACGTCATAAAAGCATAGTTCTTCAATGGAACCATTTGTTTTCATTCTAAGGGTCTTGAATGTACAAAACATTTATCTGTTTATCTGTTTTTAAGGTGCTGTAAGTGATTATCATTTCCTTTTAAACCCCTTCATATTTCATTAAGTTTATTACATATGCTGTCTTCATGACTTACTATTAAAATGAACTAAAAAAAGCTGCATAATAATATGTATTCTTTAAAATTACGATTTTGACAAGTATAGTACGTCACACCGCAGGACACTTCCCTAATATTTCAAAAGCTATTGACAACTCAGATGCAGATGCCCCCATATGCAAATATATTATCTATAGGCTACATACATGACATTATGTTGTCTTCTTTCAGAGTGTATACCTTCCTCATTTTATCTATTAAAAAAAAACACACACATATATATATATATATATATATATAATTATCAGCAATAATTATCAGCAGTTCATATGTAAACATGGGCTAGAAAAGAATATTTCAAGAACAAAAATATGTTCACAAAAGTCATTGATCAGCTGAGACACAGCAAGTGCCATGGAAATTCACCCACAGCTGACAATGATGACCACCTGCTTTCAATAACCACTAGCCTATGATTACAAACTAAGCCTAAAGTAAGACCAATAAAGCCAGTGGCTTTTTCCGAAATCGTCCCAAACCCTAGTGCACTATTTGACTGAACAGCCATTTGTAGTGGTTTTCAAAACCATAGAAGAAATGATCAAGTGCACTCATTCATTCCCTTAATGCATCGCAATAAGAAGTGTACAACACGCAATAAGAAGTGTACAACACTCAACAACTATGACTGCAATTCTACTTCGCTTTTAGACACATACCCTCAAACTTCCCTAAACGCAGCCATTTTGAAGTGCATTCTATTTTGTAAAGTGGATGAGGGGAAATTATGTGGACCCCATGATTTTGATGAGGGAGCGAGTCTGCCTATACAGTATGTATACTTGAGGCAGCTCCATGTATCACAATGCAACACAATTGTGACGTAACATCAGATTGTGCTTAATTTACCCCCACCCTACACAACTCTAATGTATAATGTATGAATTATTTTGAGATTGTGAACTGATTGTGAACTGAAACACAGGAGTTGCATCTGAAGATGCATTTAGATGTATTTACACATCTAGTACACACATCTAGTTTTAATGAAGCTGAGAGATGACATGAATGCGTTTACACTGCAACATGACAAGGAGTAAATTAAATGAAGTGAGCAAATTTCAATGCTGATATATACACACTCTTAAAAATAAAGTTTCCAAAAGGGGGTTTTCACAGCGATGCCACAGAAGAACCAGTTTTGGTTCCCCAAAGAACCTTTCAGTGAACAGTTCTTAAAAGAACAATTTTTTTCTTAGTGTGAAGAACATTTTAATCATCTAAAGAACCTTTTTCCACTGTAAAGAACCCTTTTTTGGAATGAAAACGTTCCATGGATGGTAAAGGGTCTTTGTGGAACCATTGATGCAAAACCAAAAAAGAACCTTTATTTTTAATAGTCAAGTCAAGTCACCTTTATTTATATAGCGCTTTTAACAATACAGATTAAGCAACTGAACAGCAATAGTGTAGGCCTACTGCTCATTGGAGACCATTAGAGCGCCCCCAGGTCAACATTTTCCTTACACTGTTGTAAGTTAATAACAATGCCACTTCAGTAAATGAGCAAAACACACTAGAATGCAGTTGTCGCTCTTGAAAGTAACCACATTAAGCACTGAACTCTATGCTGCTGTATTCAACTTAACAATGCTTTGTTTTTGGAGCTAAACAACCACAACAGTGCCACTTGACATTTAAACTCATTAATTCAATGCACCTAAAATGTATGGAGTCATAATGCAATAACATGCAATCTGGAATTAAAGACCGTATTCACGTGGAAATAATCATAACGTTTTAATATCCAGAAATAAAAGCTAACAAAAATAAGCAAACACAACAAATGTAAAAGTCAATAACTCGCATACAGTTTTCTAAAATAGCTGCATGTTTTATGATGAACAGAGGCAGAAGCATTTCCCAGAACGGTGCAGATACAGAACAGGCTGCACAAAACCACCCAGGATAAAAAAAGCTAAACTAATAGGCAAGACAACTAAAAAATCTTGTTGGATTAAGATACAGAGCATTGATGAGATAATGAAAGGGGCATATATGATCACCATTGTCACAGTAGTTATCAAAATGAGATAAAATGCTTTTCTCTTCATGTCATTTTCTTCCTCTCTCTTTCTCTCTCCTGGTCCAGACCGCTTCAGACCTCTGAGAACGGCCAAACAGCAGAACAACTGAATGGAGAGGAAGAGAAGAAACTGCAGAAGGACGAACCATGTAAATGCATCAATGTTGTTTGACAGAAAGATAAACATAGAGAACAAACAGGAGCCAACACCTAACAGCCAGACAACAACAGAACAGACCATTCTATATCTAATTGGCTTGTACTTCAGAAAGGTTACAGGATGAACCACTGCCAGGTAACGCTCAACACAGATCAGACACTGAAACAGAGGACGGATGGTGATGGCTAGTCCGAGTGAAAGTCTCTGTATCGTCACAAAAATTGGAAACCTCTCTGACAGCAGAAAGGCTAAAGAAGACACAGAAAAAAAAATCTCGCAAACATTGAGATTGAAGTTGAAGAATTCTGATGCAATTCCATTTGTTCCTCTGATAATAAGCCACATGACATAGGAGTATGTAGGAACACCAGACAATAGATTAAAGCACAGCACAACGATCCGAAGGCCATCTGTTGTGGCGTTGCTGTAAGATTGAACCTCAGGTGAGGTGAAGTTCCCTCTGGAGTCATTCATCTGCTCAGAGCCTCTGATGAGCGAATGAAACAATCAACATATCAATCCAATCTTAGCTAGTTAACAAAAGAAACAAGCTATACTGTTCACATATATATCACATTACGTGAAAAGTGTTGTATTCAATACTGAAAATACTTTAAAAAATGGTGTATTACTTTGAAACAATTTTCAACCTGAAACTGCTACTAAATGTAACAAATAACTAAAAAAAAGCAACACAATTAATCAAATGTTACATTTTAAATTTTAAGTTCAGTTATAAAGTTGAATCTCCAATTTACCAACCTTTACAACAATTAACATGTGAATGTGAAATGTTCTGTAATGTTCTAGAATCTCTATTCTATAAAGCAAATAAATCTAAACCCTGCTTTACATAACAGCTTATCTAAAGTTGCCCATAATTCTCATAATCTGACTGATAACTACAGAGACATTGAAAAAAAAAAAAAAACGCTAATAAATAATAATGCATTGTTTGTCACCTGAAGAGTGAATGTCGTCTCTATACTAAATCTCTAAACTGACTTGGATATTTATACATGCTGCCACGAGGATATAATGCTACATATTACATAAAAAACAAATCGATACAACATTTGAATAAAATAGATAGTAGAGTTTACATAAATGTGGAAAATTCACATTTGAAAGTTTCTGTTACATATTTACATGAATGCAAATCATTTTGTGGGATATGATGCTCACTTGATGAAATGAAATCAGGGAAGCTTCTTTTCTGACATGAAAAAATATATAAGTGGAGCTGAATGTCAACCAATGCAAAGCTTGTCAAACAACAAAAGATGTCATTTATTTTTAACTAGAACAAGCACACAAAAAAAGCAGACTTTTTCAAACTCCTGCAAAGTTCACCTCACAAAAAACAGGTTGCCGGTATGTTTCTTTTTTAAATGTTAAATATGAAGAGAATCCATTCTATGTGAAAGATCATAATTGTTTTTTTGTATATAAAGATGAAGAACGAGTTGCACAAACCCATCCAGTATAAAACAACAAAGACTAAACAAAAAATATATAAGTTTCTGTTCTTGCTGTTTCAGAATAGTGTAGAATCCCATGAAAATGAAAGGTGCAAACATGACGACCAAGGTTACAGTAGTTATTAAAATGAGATAAAATGCTCTTCTCTTCATGTAGTTTTGCTCCTCTCTCTCGTATTGTAACCAATTTGCAAGGTGTGGCTTTTTATATCTGTTGATTTCATGAGCGCAGTGGCCAAATCAGAGGTGTTTCAGTTAGTCAGAATTCACGCACCACTCAAAACTTTAGAGTTCTGTTCAGTACTGAGTTCTGGAAGATCGTGAATCCTCTAATTATAACAAACAGTATAGATGCAATGTTAATAACTGATTAATTGTACAGTGTAGAGCTTCATTGATTATAACGGAACTTGAGCGTGATGAACTACGATGAGCGACAGTCTTTTAGTAATTATAAGGAGTGCGTACTTTGTGCCCTTTCTAGGCTATAACTCATTCAGAATTTGAATAAATTTACTCAGGGTTTCACTCTCCGATAGCCATTTATCCAGTATTGCCACTTGCCATTTTGTAGCATTTACTACTTCAGTTAACTGAGTGAAAGTGGAGCAGGTCCGAGCTGGTGTGATTAAGTGGAGCGGATATACTACTAAAGTACTATCCGTGTATACTAAATGAGGTAAACATGTAGAGTTACATTTAAGCCATTTAAAGACATTTAAATGTCATTTTGATTATCAAAGATAAGTTTTAAGGGATAAAATTACTGAATTTAAGGGGACTTTAAGCACTCAAAATACAGGACAAACAACCACTACAAATGCTGCTGTATTCAACTTTATGATGCTTTATTGGAGCTTGTCAACCTCGCTGCAGTACAACAGTGCCACTTGCCAATTAAACTCATCAATTCAATATAATTAAAGTGCATGGAGTTAGTTCTAATGCAATAGCAAACTATCTGGATTTAAAGACCATATTATTCAGATGGAAATAAGCATAACGTTTTGATATCCAGAAATAAAAGCTGACAAATAAGCAAATACAACAAATGCATAAGTTACGTGTTTGTAAAGCTGTTGCATGTTTTATGATGAACAGAGGCAGGAGCATTTCCCACAACGGTGCAGATACAGAACAGGCTGCACAAAACCTCCCAGAATAAAAAAAGCTAAACTGATAGGTAAAATTGAATAATTTTGTTGTATCAGAATACAGAATGATGAGATAATAAATGGTGCATATATGATTACCATTGTCACAGAAGTTATCAAAATCAGATAAAATGCTTTTCTCTTCATGTCATTTTCCTCCTCTTTCTTTCTCTCTCCTGGTCCAGACCGCTTCAGACCTCTGAGAACGGCTAAACAGCAGAACAACTGGATGGAGAGGAAGAGGAAGAACTGCAGAAGGACGAACCATGCAAATGCAATAATGTTGTTTGAGAGAAGGATAAACAGAGAGAATAAACAGGAGCCAACACCTAAAAGCCAGACAACAACAGAACAGACCATTTTATATCTAATTGGCTTGTACATCAGAAAGGTTACAGGATGAACCACTGCCAGGTAACGCTCAACACAGATCAGACACTGAAACAGAGGACGAATGGTGATAGCTAGTCCAAGTGAAAGTCTCTGTATTGTCATAAAAATTGGAAACATTGGTGACAGCAGAAAGGCCAAAGAAGACAGAGAGAAAAATATCTCGCAAACATTGAGATTGAAGTTGAAGAATTCGGATGCAATTCCATTTGTTCCTCTGATAATAAGCCACATGACATAGGAGTATGTAGGAACACCAGACAATAGATTAAAGCACAGCACAACGATCTGCAGAGCATCTATTGATGAAGACTTGTGTGTCGTGATGTTGCCATTAAATTGAACCTCAGGTGAGGTGACGTTCCCACTGGAGTTGTTCATCTGTTCAGAGCCTCTGATGACTGTATATGAAACGATCAAAATATCAATGAAACCACAGCCAGTCAACAAAAGAAACAAGCTACACTGTTCACACACAGTATATATAAAAAACTGGTGTATTCAATGCTGTAAAGTATACTTAAAACATTGGTGTAGGATTTTGAAACAGTTTTCACCCTGAAATTCCTAGTAAGTTCAACAAATAATTACAACAAATCAGCAAAGAGCAAACTAATCTTAAAGTAGAAAGACTAATAGGATTTTCTTATAAAAGTTCTTGTTTTATTTAAAACTTAAAAAAAAAAAAATACAGTGTTCTAGATAATTATGCATATGAAAATAATGGTGAATTCTCATTTAACACATATAAAGTTGACTCCAATTTACCAACATTTAAAATATTTGAAATGTGAGTGTGAAATGTTCTGAAACATTTTCAATAAAACAAAAAAAAACTGAAACCCACTTTACAACAGCTAATCTAAATTTGCCTATAATCCTCACATTCTGACTGGTAACCACAGAGATATTATGATATATTAATAAGGTCAAAAAAGAAATACTAATAATTAATCAATATATTTTTTTTATGTCACCTGAAGAGTGAAAGTCGTCTCTCTGGATCACCATAAATCTTTAAACTGACTTGGATATTTATACATGCTGTCACGAGGATATAATGCTACATATTACATAAAAAACAAATAGATAAAACATTTGAATAGAATAGACAATAGAGTTTACATAAATGTGGAAAATTCACATTGGAAAATTTCTGATACGTATTCACATTAATGCAAATCATTTTGTGGGATATGATGCTCATTTGATGCAATGAAATCAGGGAAGCTTCTTTTCTGACATGAAAAAATATAGAAGTGGAGCTGAATGTCAAGCAATACAAAGCTAAGTTCACAAAAATCAGGTACAGGTATATTTGTTTTTTAAGTATTATAAAAAGAAGCTATTAATTAATATGTATGAAATATCTTACTTCCCCCTGTGTATCTTGAATATCAGTGGTCTTTTCTTTTCATAAATAAATGTGGATACTACTAAATTGGTTTTAGACAAATAAAAAAAATGTTTGAATTAATATATGAAGCTATATATAATGACATACTACTGTGCATATCTGGTGTTTTATGTGAAACTCTGTTATAGTGACAGTTTTGAAATCGGTCTACAAAATACTGAACAGACAAATATGTTGGACCAGAGGGACTGGATATTGTATTGTAAGAATTATGAGCATATAGGGTTAAAACCAATCAACATTCCCTGCGGTTCTACACAGATAAATGACAAAACTTCATAGAAAGTAGCGCAGGTTGCTTGTATATGTTTCCTCCCCGACAAAGTCAATGCTTTATACGTATGCTTTAATTTACACTCTATGAAGAACAGAGGCAGAATAGTTTCCCAGCCTGGTGCAGATAAAGACCAGGTTGCACAAAACCAGCCAAAACAAAACAACAATGACTAAGAAACCAGAAAAGTGAAACCTCATTCTGTTCCTCATGTTCCAGAACACTGAGGAATCCTGTGAAAATAAAAGGTGCAAACATGACAATAAAGGTTACTGCAGTTATTAGAATGAGATGAAATGCTCTTCTCTTCATGTGGTTTTCCTCTTCTCTCTTTCTCTGTCTCCCTCCTGGTCCTGACTGCTTCAGAGCTCTGAGAACAGCCACAAGACAAAACAACTGGACGGAGAGGAAGAGAAGGAACTGCAGTGAGAAGAACCATGTATATACCGTCACATTCAATGATCTTAGTATGCTCATGATGCCCAAACAGGATCCAAGAGTAATTATCCAGGCCGCAGCTGAGCAGATCACTCTATATCTGAGAGGTTTGTACTTCAGAAAGGTTAGAGGATGAACCACAGCCATGTAACGCTCAACACAGATCAGACACTGAAACAGAGGACGACCAGTGATCCCTATTCCTTGTAAAAACCATTGTAGTAACACTAGATGTGTGACATTTAATAACAGATATAGTAAAATAACCAGAGAGTACATTATTTCACAAACTGTGAGATTAACATTGAAGAATTTGGATGCAATTCTTCTTCCTCGAGCAATAAGCCACAAAACATAGGAGTGTGTAGGAACTCCGAACAGTATATTAAAATACAGAAAACCAGCCCTGAAACCATTCAGTACCAAATCTTCATACGTTGTGAGATTGGTAGAAGGATGAACCTTAGGTGAGGTGAAGTTCCCAGTGAAGACATTCATGTTCAGTGCCTCTCTAATATATATATATATATATAAATATATATTCATCCGGTTGTAATCTATACAAACGAGAAACCGAGAGAAAGATAAATGTTGGGCAAGACAATACAGGGTGTGATTGAATGAATCAACACTTATTCAGTCACACCAATCTGCATTTTATATAACGTGTACAGTTGAGTATAATATCAGCACATTTTATTCAAGAATACACATGATTAGGTGTAAGAGTAAATAAGAGGTAATAAAAAACCTTTTGGCATTTCAATAGTGTGTTAAATTTGAATACTCAACTTAATTAATTTATGCTGTACAATATCTAATGGATCTAAATGAATCCAAATTTAATGAGTTTATTACCTGAAGAGTGAAGTCACACCAGACATCCAACTCTGTGCAGTGTGTTTAGAAGAATGACTAAAGATATTAGAGCATGATTACATAAACACCTCACGTGGCATGCAAATATGTAGATTTATCAACATAATGCTCAAAAAAACAAATAACACTCTTGAAAAAAACTTTTTAACATTTAAAAGGACACATTTTTGTGGAAAGAGTTCTTCTTGTCTTAGGATTTTGCAAATATATACAAATATAAATAAACATTTTCAATGGTTTAGGTTTGGTGTAGAGAAAACGACCAAATGATAATGACAATTTGAGAAAGAGTTTTAATAAAATACCAAAATGAAGTGGCTGCTAAATGAATAAACATAAATACATACATATAGAAAGCCTAATAATGTTCTGTATAATTTGCTTAGAAAACAGCACAGTATGATTGTATATGGATTTGAAAGTTATTTGAAAGTTTATACATTTGAAATAATAAACAACAATAATACAGAAAAACTTACACAAACCTTAATTTTAAAACATAACACGTGCAAACCAAAACCTAACCATCTACAGTATACACTAATATTAATTCATTTTTTGAAGAACTGAGGTAGAAGAGTTTTCCAGCCCGGTGCAGATAAAGAACAGGTTGCACAAAACCAGCTAGAATAAAACAACAAAGACTTAAAAACCAGATCAGTGATACTTCTTTCTTTTCTATCAGTTGCAGACCACCGAGGAATCCTGTGATAATGAAAGGTACAAACATGACAACCAAGGTTACAGTACTTATTAGAATGAGATAAAATGCTCTGCTCTTCATGTGGCTTTCCTCCTCTCTGTCTCTCATTCTCTCTCCTGGTCCTGACTGCTTCAGAGCTCTGAGAACAGCCACAAGACAAAACAACTGGATGGAGAGGAAGAGAAGGAACTGCAGCGAGAAGAACCATGTATATGCCTCAAGATTAGAAAATATTTGCATGATCATGGCCCCCAAACAAGATCCAAGAGTGATTATCCAGACCACAGTGCAGCAGATCACTCTATATCTGAGAGGTTTGTACTTCAGAAAGGTTACAGGATGAAGCACTGCCAGGTAACGTTCAACACAGATCAGACACTGAAACAGAGGACGACCAGTGACGCCTAGTCCTTGTAAAAACCGATGTAGTGCCTCTAGATGTGTTATCATTTTTAATGGATAAAATAAAGCAATCAGAGAGTAAATCAAATCACAAACTGTGAGATTAACATTGAAGAATTCTGATGGAATTCTTCTTCCTCGAGCAATGAGCCACAAAACATAGGCGTGTGTAGGAACTCCGAACAGTAGATTCAAATTTAGCAAACCAGCCCTAAAACCATTCCGTACCAAATCTTCATATATCGTGAGATGAACCTCAGGTGAGGTGAAGTTCTCAGTGGAGACGTTCATGCTCAGCTCCTCTCAAAATGTATAATATTTCTCCAATTGTAATCTACAAAGAAGACCGAGAGAATTATGAATGTCATACAAGACGATAGAGGATGGGATTAAATTAATCAAATCACTCCCATCAACATACGTTTGTGTATATAATAAGTATAAGATTATAAAATAAAAATAAATTTGTCTAATTATAAGTGTAAAAGTTAATTGCAAACTTGTCATTTTATTTCCTTTAACAGATTTTCCCTTTGTATGCATTTCAATGTGTTACATCTGAACGATGAAATAAATCAGTTTTATCCAATAGTTAGTCTAAACTAAGCCAAATCTAAACTGCCCCAAAACGCTTACACATGTAACCACAATGATACTATAAAATATTAAATGTGGACAATGTCAAACCAAAAGGATTTTGGTACCTGAAGTCACGCCATCCACCTCTGCACAGTGTTTTGTAGAATGACTGCATGTTACAGCATGATTGCATAAACACCTCACATGTGACATGCAAATATTGAGATTTAACAACATAATGCTCAAAAAGACATACAAAAGGCTCTCCTGGAAAACATTTGTGTCAGTTAATAGGAAAACATTATGTGGAAATATACTAAGTTTCCTTTTGTATTAAGATTTTTGTTACGTTTGTAAGCTATCTTGTGAAGTTATGTGATGTGCGATCGATGATCAGACTGAATTTAATTAGTTATACAGTAATCACCATGTCACTCATTAATATTCAATTTTGGCAGGTGAGAAACATGTTCTCTATTAATTCTAGCATGTGTTGCAACAATTACACAAATAGTAGCTGACTGTGACATGCCTGATTCTGATTCAAGTCTGATTTATTTAGTTCATTCAAACAGGCCATTCAGTATTTTTATGTGATCCCGTCTCAACACAATTCTATTCCTGCATTAGATTAATTCCATTCGAAAATGAGGATCACTATATCGAAGGGCAGAGCATATTTACATTAATGCAAATCATCTTGTGAAATATGATGCATGCACACATAAATAAAATAAGGAGAGGTTCTGGTAACACTTTCTATGAAGCCCGTATTTATAATACATTATAAAGGTATTCTTAAGGCATTATAATGAATGCATAATGCATTATAAAAAAAAACTTATAATATGTTATATCAACTCATGAATAATCATAACAACAGTTATAATACATCATAATACTTACGTATTTGTGGTTATAAGTTTAAGAGTATGATTATTTGTAACACATAATGAACACCATATTAAATCTACTTCATTTACAGAATAATGGACTGTATCATATCTAGACATTGTTTATTTAAGATCTGCACAGTATCTTACTACAGCTTGTGAGTGGTTAGATGTTGAGTGTTATTTGAGTGTTTCATGTGGAGCTAATGTTAATTAATTGATGTGAGCTTATGCTCAAGAATGGTAGAATCTAGTATGGTAGAATAAGTTGACGTAGTTGCAAAGACACTTATAGTCAAGTTATCTGTTGGTTGACCATCAAAATAAAGTGTTAGCAAATATTTACAGTAGCAGACATACTAATACTCTAATGACCGCTAGTTGATATGTAGTTGCAGAGTCACTTATCAACAGCTGTTTAAAGGGCACCATCAAAATAATCTAAATGATATTACAATAAAAATAGTTCAAAGCAAATGTGTCATATTATACATTCATCTGATCTGATATCTGATCTTATGGCTGTTTGAGAGAATTTTTTTTATTATTATTACTACTGCTTATAAGTGGTCTTTGACCACTTTAAATATTAAAACTGTTCTTATGAATATTCATGAAATGATACAACATATTATAAGGTTTTTTATAATGCATTATGCATTCATTATAATGCCTTAAGAATACCCTTATAATGTATTATAAATACGGGCTTCATAGAAAGTGTTACCGAGGTTCTTTTCGGATATATGTAAATACATGTATAAGCTTAGCTGAATGTCAAACAATACAAAACAACAAAAATGACTTTTGTGTAATTTATCTTAAACTAGAAGAAGCACACAAAAGATGATTAAATTAAATTACTAAACATGAGTGTAGTAATTCAAAACGTTCATAAACAACATTAAAAAGCTACTTAATTTTAACTATGTTAGTATAATTTGCATAATAATACAGTTTGTTGATAGTTTACAATAGTAATAACTTGTTATACACAAAAGAGTTTTAAACAACAATAACAATAAGCCAGAAAAAAGTTTACACAAACCATACTTTTAAAATATACCTAACACGTGCAAACCAAAATCAATAAAGTGTAAGACTTCCAAAACACAAAGTGACTAATGCACAGTAGCATATATAAATTAATATATTTAGTGACTGTTTTTTCTAAAACAACGAAGAACTGAGGCAGAAGAGTTTCCCAGCCCGGTGCAGATAAAGAACAGGTTGCACAAAACCAGTCAGAATAAAACAACAAAGACTTAAAAACCAGATCAGTGATATTTCTTTCTGTTCTTTCTGTTTCACAATAGTGAGGAATCCTGTGAAAATAAAAGGTACACACATGATAACCAATGTAACAGTAGTGATTAGAATGAGACAAAACGCTCTTCTCTTCATGTGGTTTTCCTCTTTTCTCTCTCTCCTTCTCTCTCCTGGTCCTGACTGCTTCAGAGCTCTGAGAACAGCCACAAGACAAAACAACTGGATCGAGAGGAAAGGTAGGAACTGAATGGAAATGAACCGTGTATATTCCTTCATGTTAAATAACAATAATGTGACCATGGAGATAAAACAGGATCCAAGAGTGATTAACCAGACCACAGTGCAGCAGATCACTCTGTATCTGAGAGGTTTGTACTTCAGGAAGGTTACAGGATGAACCACTGCCAGGTAACGCTCCACACACATCAGACACTGAAACAGAGGACGGCCAGTGATAGTAAGTCCTTGTAAAAAACGCTGTAGTAAGTCGAGACTTTGGAATTTTCGTGAAATATAACAAAAAAAAACCAGAGAGTACATTATTTCACAAACTGTGAGATTAACATTGAAGAATTCTGATGGAATTCTTCTTCCTCGAGCAATGAGCCACAAAACATAGGCGTGTGTAGGAACTCCGAACAGTAGATTAAAACACAGCAAACCAGCCCTGAAACCATTCAGTACCAAATCTTCATATGTTGTGAGATTTGTGGAGGGATGAACCTCAGGTGAGGTGAAGTTCTCAGTGGAGACGTTCATGCTCAGTGGCTCGTTAATATGTAATATCTATTTGTCTAATTGTAATCTACGAAGGAGACAGAGAAAACTAAATGTCAGACAAGACCATACAGGGTGTGATTGAATGAATCAAATCACACTCATTTAATCACACCTATCAACATGAGTTTGTGTAAGTGAACAGTACACTCTTAAAAATAAAGGTGCTTCACAATGCCATAGAAGAACCTTTTTGTCTAAATGGTTCCATAAAGAACCTTTAACATCTGAAGAACCTTTCCGTTTCACAAAAGGTTCTCTGTGTTGAAAGAAGGTTCTCCAGATTATAAAAAGGTAAGAAATAGATGGACCTTTGGCTGAATGATTCTTTGTGGAACCAAAAATGGTTCTTCTATGGCATCGCTGTGAAGAACCTTTTTGAAGCACCTTTATTTTTAAGAGTGTATGAGAGATTATTATTAATTTAAAACAGGAAATGCTAATGTTACATATTGGTGCTTTTTGAGATGTGCTAACAATAATGATATTTTAATAGCCATGATATTATAATATATCAAAAAGAGTTTGTTACCTTAAGAGTGAAGTCACCCCAGAGCTTTTGTACACAGTGTTCTGTAGACTGATTTAATATATGAGCCTGGTTACATAAACACCTAGCATGTGACATGAAAATATTTACATACAAACACAAGGCTCAAAAGTCACTTTTTAAAATCTTATACATAACAAAATTGTATTTAGTTTTTTTATTGTGAGTGACAACACATTGACAGTTCTAAGTTAAGAGACATGTCGATGTGTCGAATCTATTTATACATATATCTAGTTTGCGCTGATTTTTACCTGTGGTCATGAAACCAGAGCAGGGTTAGCAGTGCTTTTGCAGTGTTAATCCCGCATATAGCAGTGTCAAACTTGTACAGTTTGAAATGATGCTGTGTTAGAATGTTACCCTTAACCAACAACCAATCGCATGCCTCATTATCACATGCTTTGGACAGTCACAGAAACACCTGACAACATCGTGTTGTATAAACTTTTCAACAGTTTTAGGGGTAACGTGAGTTATGTAATCCGATTACCTATTTTCAAGTAACTAGTCAAGTAACACGTTACTTCTTAATTTACAATAAAATAGAGTTACATTTTTCAAATAAGTAACGCCAGCTACTTTGTTTTCCTGTTTACTGATGGACAGCTCTCATGTTCCCATGTTGAGAGAAATTGAGAGTAAGCGAAAAAGTGTTGTGCGCGCGCGTTGGGTTCTAGAATAAATGTGAAAATACATTTACCCATCTCACTTGCACAAAAACAGATTCCGTATTCCTCAAAATGAATTAAAACATTAAAATGAAAACTCAGATGATGATGTAAACCTGCAATAATTACATATGTTAAATAGTAAAAATATCCTTTATAGCCTATATTTAATCCCGTTTTATTAACCAATGTCTTTGATGTTGACGTTCGATGATCTAATTAATCCATACTAATGACTTTAGATAAACATCAAATTTGTGTTTCATTTTTGCTGAGGAGTGTTGAGCTTTCTTTTCCTGCATCCGATTCTTCATTCCATCCAGAATGGCAGCACAGCTGAAAGGGTTGTTTGAGCTGCACCCTCTACTGTACAGACGTGAATTTACTTTTCCTTCAGCCTGAGGCTTATTCATTTCATTTTTGGAGTGAAATGGCTTTTACATTCGCCAAAATAGAACTTTTTATATTAAAGGGGTCATATGATGCGATTTCAAGTTTTCCTTTCTCTTTGGAGTGTTACAAGCTGATTGTGCATAGATAAGATCCCTGAAGTTGCAAAGACTAAAGTCTCAAAACCAAAGAGATATTCCTTATATCCTTAAGACTCTGCCACGCCCCCCTAAAACGGCTCGTTCTAACACACCCCCACATATCTACCTCACTATGTGGAAATATTAGCATAATGCCACCCAAATGTGCATGCAAAGAAAGAAGGCGTGGTTTCAGTAACTGCAGTTGTGTGCGTGCGTGCGCGTGTGTGAGAGAGAGAGAGAGAGAGAGATCACACTGGAGTCAGCTGTCTTAACCGTGGCTTGTGTACTGCAAACACATACCAGCTTCATCACTGTGTCTGTCACGCGACTCTGTTCCCCTTTCGGGCTCTGTCTTTGCATTTATTTTGAAAGATGAAGCTTGCGATTATGGAAAGGGGCGTTACATTTCCGACGAGTACTTGCGGTGTTCGGCCAATCACAATGCACTGGGTCAGCTGGCCAATCAGAGCAGACTGCGCTTGTCGGAAGGAGGAGCTTTGTTGAAAACGAAACGTTTGAGAGAGGCGGGGCATAGAGGACCTACAATAATGTACAGTATTTGAAAAATAATGTGTTTTTTGAACATTGAAGCATGTCAACATATTCTGTTACACCAAATACACAAAATAATGATCTTTAAAAAAGCATCATATGACCCCTTTAAAAGCAAACAAGCAAGCCCAGCACAGATGGGAAAACGTAAAGCAAAAGTAATGAACACATTATTTTCCATAAAAAAAGTTACTAAGTAGCACAATTAGTTATTTTTTTGGGGAAGTACCGCAATATTGTAATGCATTACTTTTAAAAGGAACACTGCTTTTCAGCATTTGAAGAGAAGAGTGTCAAATGGGAAAACAAAAAAAAATTGGAATGAAGAAAAGACCATTTCAATCTAAGCCTTTATACAGTAAGTATAAAAAAAGTCCATTCTGGAAAACTTCACAGTAAAGTCAGCAATATATAATATGTGACCCTGAAGCACAAAAGCAGTCTCAAGTCGCTGGGGTATATTTGTAGCAATAGCCAAAAATACATTGTATGGGTCAAAATTATTGATGTTTTTTTTAATGCCAAAAATCATTAGGATATTAAGTAAAGATCATGTTTCATGAAGATATTTTGTAAATTTCCTTCCGTAAATATAACAAAACTTCCTTTTTGATTAGTAATATGCATTGACAAGGACTTCATTTGGACAATTTTAAAGGCGATTTTCTCAATGTTTAGATTTTTTTTGTACCCTCAGATTCCATATTTTAAATAATATTGTCCTATCCTAACAAAACGTACATCAATGGAAAGCTTATTTATTCAGCTTTCAGATGATGTATAAATCTCAATTTCGAAAAATGTACCCTAATGACTGGTTTTGTGGTCCAGGGTCACATATGAGGATGCGCAATGCTAGAGCCGTTATGTAAACAGGTTGCGTCCTGCGTTCGTCTAATATGCAAATAAGGATATGAACCCAGGTTTTAGAAAAGTACAGCATGAAACAATTAACCATGGTTTTGCCACACTAACCATTGATTAATCATGGTATTTGTAGTAAAACTGTGGTTACACAAATGGTAATCCATCTGCCAAAAAACGTCCAGTTCCCTTTCAGTCGGTCACTCTCGACGTCACGTCGGAGGACCGACGAAATTGGGATCTCGCTTAGAGGGACCAATCTACTTCGAGTGTAAACTAAACGAGCCAATGCACATTCGCATGCGATTATTGCATCCAGCTGCTGCTGATCACAGCGTGAGTATAAGTAGGCAGCAGGTGCAGCGCATATTCAGCTTTTCGCTTCTCCTCCGACGTGACGTCTCCGTTCCCTCCTTCAGGGAACGAGGGTTACATACGTAACCGAGACGTTTTATGCCAACATTAAAATGTAAATTATAGTGTCAGAAGCACATTGTTTTATTGATAAAACATACCATATATAATAGACATCAGTAACTACAATTTTGACATAAAACCTACAAAAATTTACATATATTTACAAATTACAAATATTTACAAAACCTACATATAATTAATTCTGTATTTTATGTACACAAGTCAGTTTGATGACTCTCAATAAAGCATAACTGTTAATAGCTGACTTTAACATCATAAGTTCTAATTTAAAGAATTTAAATGTAATGATTTTTTTTTAAAGTTAACTTTGCAATTCAAGTAAAATACCACTAATGCAGGCTTTATTGAGAACAGAGGCAGGAGAATTTCCCATATCAATTTTGACATAAAACCTACAAATATTTACATATATTTACAAATATTTACAAATTACAAATATTTACAAAACCTACATATAATTAATTCTGTATTTTATGTACACAAGTCAGTTTGATGACTCTCAATAAAGCATAACTGTTAATAGCTGACTTTAACATCATAAGTTCTAATTTAAAGAATTTAAATGTAATGATTTTTTTTTAAAGTTAACTTTGCAATTCAAGTAAAATACCACTAATGCAGGCTTTATTGAGAACAGAGGCAGGAGAATTTCCCATATCTGTGTAGATAAAGAACGGGCTGTAAAAAACCAGCCAGAGCGAAAAAAATAAAACCAGCATTCCATAGTACTTGAATAAATATTTGTGCCACAATGGTAAACAATGATAGATATATGACAAACATGTTCACAGTAATTATTAGAATGAGATAAAATGCTCTTCTTTTAACATGATTTCCTCCTCTACATACACACATATATATATATATATATTACAGTGCACCTTGTAACTAGCTTTGTGAACAACATCAAACAATTTTACATCCCATCATTTTCTGTCATATTTCCTTTGGATTGTCATCTGTTTGAGACCAATTGAGCTACGCCCTTGTCACAGCTTATTTTACACACTCATTCATCTTTATAATCTTTAAGCGTAGTAATCACAGTAACATTAAAACATATATATTGTTCAGTGGAAAAAAGTGTCACCTGAATGAACTATAGCTCTGGATCTGCGTCAGTTCCCGTGTTGTTTTGTAGGCTGATTTCACAGCTGTCACAGGGATTTATATGTATGACTTCAAATACTACACACCACATAAAAACCTATAATGCAAATATGAGATTAAATATGAGATGGCCACTCTTTGTAACAATCATAACATTTGTCTACAAAACAATGCAAATCGTTCACATATTGTTCTATATCCTTGTATACAAATAATTGTATGTAATTTAAGGCATGTTCTAATCCACGTTTTTCATAAAAATACACCCGTTTCAGAATACACCATGTTTTTGTGTATTAAAATATGCACCTAAAAACGTAATATACAAATATGAAATAGCCATCTCTTCTTCGTACCAATCTAAGCATTTATATATAAATCAATGCATGTTGTCCTCAAAAAATTTTATATTTTGTATTCAAATTACACATGTAATCTAAGGCATTTTTAATCCCTATGTTCCATTCAAATGTATTTGTGGCAACACCAGAATGCACCATATTTTCATATAAATGTGTACTTGTAAATGCTGGAGAATGATAGTATTTTCTGAAAATTGTTTAAAATGAAAGTTCCTGCCTGCTGACAAGTATCTTAATTGTAACTGTTCTATTTATTTTGTTTTTTTTTTGTTGTGGAAAGGAATCGGACAACCATTGTATTCCACTTTTCTATGTTCACGGCATTCCAGATTAGAGTATGTACGGAGTGGACCCTTGTTTTCTCTGGGTGAGTTAGTATTTTTGTTTTCTTGTTATGGGTGACAAATTACCTTTTTACATAATAATATGTGACCTTGGACAACAAAAGCAGTAATAAGGGTCAACTTTTCGAAACTGAGATTTATACATCATCTGAAAGCTGAATAAATACGCTTTCCATTGATGTACTGGACCACAAAAGCAGTAATAAGGGTCAATTTTTCGAAACTGAGATTTATACATCATCTGAAAGCTGAATAAATACGCTTTCCATTGATGTATGGTTTGGTAGGATAGGACAATATTCGGCCGAGATACAACTATTTGAAAATCTTGAATCTGAGGGTGCAAAGAAATTAAAAATGTGAGAAAATCGCCTTTAAAGTTGTCCAAATGAAGTTCTTAGCAATGCATATTACTAAACAAAAATTAAGTTTTAATATATTTACGGTAGGAAATTTACAAAATATCTTCATGAAACATGATCTTTACTTAATACCCTAATGATTTTGCCATAAAAGTAAAATCAATAATTTGGTACCACACAATGTATTATTGGCTATTGCTACAGATACATATGTCACATATGATGTCAGCATACGCATTTTACTGTGGAGAACCTAATTGTAGGTGCAGTAGTGCAGATCTTCCATGCACTTGTTTTAAATGATAAAACAACAATAAAACTGTTTATTTGCTGGCCTGGAAACGTCTAGGTTCAAACTTTACATTAAACTTACTTATCAGTAGAGACTTATAATGTCTTGCTATGGTGACAATTTGACAAAAAAACATTCTAACATTTGTATAGCTAATCTGAGTTGAGCATTTATGTTGAATTGGATATAACATTTCTATCCACTTGGATTACACAGTTTTAGCATAAACAATCTAATAAACTCAGTCTGATGCTTATTTGTGAGTCATACAATAAATGAAACAGGTAAGATTTCGGTAATAGCACTAATGAACTGAATGTATGCATTCAGACTTTTTAATATTTTCATAGTGAACAGATATATGAGTAAATGCAATTTGAAAATATGATTATTTAAATAAATCTGGATATAGATGCAAATAGTTAATAATAAATGCCATTATTTTTTGAATGCAGATATCTTGCCTGTTTCTTATCTGTTTCATGTATGTATGTGTGTTTCAAGTGTGACAAGCATCACGTTAAGTTTATTAGTTTGTTTGTTAAAACTGTGTAATCCACATGAATAGAAATTTGATATGCATTTCAATTACATAAATCTTAAATTTAGGTCTTCATATTTGTGTACACTCTGACATAAACAAATAATAGGGCATTTTCATATGGCATCACCTGCCATAGAGACAGGTGACCCTGTGTCAGAGATTAATAACTCTTTTTTTGACAGCAAACACAGACCACAACAAAAATGATTGTCTCCTAACCCTATGCTTAATTCATCTAGTGACTGCAGGACATTTGAAATCTACAGAACAGACGTGAATGTTTTTGTGAAAATCTATAATTTATGTGATAAATAAACTACACAACACCAGAATCAGGGCTTCTTTAAAATAAGTAAAACAGATAGATGTGAAACTTGAGGACCTTGATATACATAATAATACATTCAGTGATTCTTTGTGTAACTCTATGATTATTAGGATACTCACATGTAACCTAAACCATATCTGACCCAGAAACACATGCCCTACATTGGGTGCCATGTTTCTTGCTGTTTCTTTTTATCTTGCGTCACACCCTATGATAAATCAAGCCTAATCCATTAAGTACTCACCTCACGCAGGTTGAAATTCATTCTTGTTGTTGTTCTTGTTTAAGGCCTGGTTTGTAAGCTTAACTCTGTTGTGTCCAGTAATTTTAAAACATGCTATTGCATTGGATTACAACTTTCTGAATTGGCTCACACTTGATAACAACTTCCCAAAACACGTTTTAATAATTTTCTCCCACCTTGTTACATTTGTGGTGTTCCCAGTCAAAAATGACAAGCCTACAAAACAATTGCTTATAAGCTCAGATCAGTGAGGCCTACAATCAATCTGTTCCAAAAAAACCCCCTGTGCTAATTGAAAGAAAACAAGATGAAACAAAGATTGAATCCAAGATATGTTTATAATAAAATGTAATGAGAGGTTTTCAAGCAATTTTTAAAAGGTTGGTCATTTTTGACTGGGAACACCAAATTAGGTAAAATATTTTCAGCACAACCAAAAGGGTTAAGTAAAGTCTCACAGGAGACAGTTGTAACAACAAAATGGTTATTTTATTTGTTACATTATAAAGTATGTAATGTGAAGATTAAAATATAACACACAAATATCTCCGATTTTGATGGTTAGAGCTTGCCCACCTTCTATTTTCTGTAAATAGTCATGCTATTACAAAAAAATGTGTTACTAGTTAGATTTGCACAAGGCCAGTTTACCAACCCTGTAAATAAAGTGAAGAGGTTGCACAAAGCCAGTCATCAAGTAACATGTAAGAGGTTGGAAATATTGGGGGGTTTTATGACCCTTTGTCTGAGAGCATGGCTCTGGCAGTCTATACTCTGATTTAATTACAAACACACATGGCATTCTATGAGGAGGTGGTGAACACCAAACTGTGCATCATTAAATGAGCATTCATTTGATAGGAGACACGATATAGGTGGGGTTACATTAACTAGTACTTTCACTCATAAAGCATGCATACAACAAAATACAATGCAAGAAACACTATACAAGACAGTTAAAATCATACACACAATCTCCTGGGATGCATGTTTATTCATAGAAAGGTTTGTCTATGAGTGAAAAGGAGGAAAGTTCCCTTTTTATGGGCATTGCGTGGGTTTCCGAAGGGTCCGTTCTTAAATGTCCGTCTCACATACTTTTGAGCATAAAACAGTCTTATCAGATGGTTGCCCTGGTAACCCTTTAGGGTGCTCTTTTGGGGGAAGGGTCCATATACCCTCACAGTTTGCTTGTTGAGTGAGGGGGTTTGCTGGATTATTCATTAAATATAATGAATAAATGTGTGTCTGACTAGTCCAAACTAGTACTAGTCCATGTTTTAGTACATGGTATACTACAGTTAAAATGTTCTATCTATTTCAGCTTGAAAACTTAAATTCAGTTGCTGCCTTACATTTTAAGAATAATCAACTTGGTTGTAAAAGTAATTTCAACTAAAAATTACATTTAACCAACTTAAAAAAAAAAAAAAAGAAGTTGAATTTCATATAACTATGAACACATTTAAAACTGCTCAGCTTATTTTGATGAGTTAAAAATGAGTTGCAGCTTTTTTTAAAGGTGAAAAAATGAGTTGCCATAACTTACTGATCATATAATTTTTTAGAGTTCAAAAGTTTGTGGTTGGTAAAATTTATTATTTATTTATGTGCTCAGTAAGGCTGCATTTATTTGATAAAAAAATATACAGTGAAATATTACAATGTAAAACATGTTTTTTATTTGAAAAGTGTAAAATGTAATTTATTTCTGTGATGTCAAAGCTGAATTATCAGCATCAGTTTTCAGTGTCACATGATCCTTCAGAAATCATGCTGATTTGCTGCTCAAGAATTTTTTTTTCTTATTATAATGATGAAAACAGCTGCTTCATATTTTTGTGGAAACTGTGATATATTTTGAAACTTTATAAATGTTTTCATCATCAGTTTTGATCAATTTAATACATCCTTGCTAAATGAAAAAGAAAAAAAAGAAAAATCTTACTAACCCCAAACATGTAAATATCGTTGTTTATATAAAATGCTACATAAATGTGCATGATTATATGTAAACTCACATTTTTAAAAAATTTTATATGATTTATTTATCTGCATTGTTACAGAAATGGAGTATAGAGTTTGAATTAAAAGGCTTAAAAGCTCCCAAAAGTCTTTCTTCATGTGTGTTATTTTTAATGCATAAAATAGTGTCCTTTAGTTGCAGGTGTTTTTTTTTCTCTCTGTTTGAATGCCATTAATTTACTGTGCCATTCTGTTCACCTATTTGTGAAGAATGAGACACGTGGTGTCCATTTGATAATTTTAAAGCTTGATATTAGGTTAAAAAACAACCTTCTTTACCTGAATGATATCAAATCTCCCTTTAACCTATAAGTTCTGTTGCTTAGTGCAGCTCTTCTGCTGGAATCTGCA
>NW_015505249.1:227-7172 GCF_001515645.1 Sinocyclocheilus grahami | reverse complement strand
TGTTCTTGTTTAAGGCCTGGTTTGTAAGCTTAACTCTGTTGTGTCTAGTAATTTTAAAACATGCTATTGCATTGGATTATTACAACTTTCTGAATTGGCTCACACTTGATAACAACTTCCCAAAACACGTTTTAATAATTTTCTCCCACCTTGTTACATTTGTGGTGTTCCCAGTCAAAAATGACAAGCCTACAAAACAATTGCTTATAAGCTCAGATCAGTGAGGCCTACAATCAATCTGTTCCAAAAAAACCCCTGTGCTAATTGAAAGAAAACAAGATGAAACAAAGATTGAATCCAAGATATGTTTATAATAAAATGTAATGAGAGGTTTTCAAGCAATTTTTAAAAGGTTGGTCATTTTTGACTGGGAACACCAAATTAGGTAAAATATTTCCAGCACAACCAAAAGGGTTAAGTAAAGTCTCACAGGAGACAGTTGTAACAACAAAATGGTTATTTTATTTGTTATATTATAAAGTATGTAATGTGAAGATAAAAATATAACACACAAACATCTCCGATATTGATGGTTAGAGCTTGCCCACCTTCTATTTTCTGTAAATAGTCATGCTATTACAAAAAAATGTGTTACTAGTTAGATTTGCACAAGGGCAGTTTACCAACCCTGTAAATAAAGTGAAGAGGTTGCACAAAGCCAGTCATCAAGTAACATGTAAGAGGTTGGAAATATTGGGGGGTTTTATGACCCTTTGTCTGAGAGCATGGTTCTAATGGCTCTGGCAGTCTATACTCTGATTTAATTACAAACACACATGGCATTCTATGAGGAGGTGGTGAACACCAAACTGTGCATCATTAAATGAGCATTCATTTGATAGGAGACACGATATAGGTGGGGTTACATTAACTAGTACTTCACTCATAAAGCATGCATACAACAAAATACAATGCAAGAAACACTATACAAGACAGTTAAAATCATACACACAATCTCCTGGGATGCATGTTTATTCGTAGAAAGGTTTGTCTATGAGTGAAAAGGAGGAAAGTTCCCTTTTTATGGGCATTGCGTCGGTTTCCGAAGGGTCCGTTCTTAAATGTCCGTCTCACATACTTTTGAGCATAAAATAGTCTTATCAGATGGTTGCCCTGGTAACCCTTTAGGGTGCTCTTTTGGGGGAAGGGTCCATATACCCTCACAGTTTGCTTGTTGAGTGAGGGGGTTTGCTGGATTATTCATTAAATATAATGAATAAATGTGTGTCTGACTAGTCCAAACACTACAGCATATTGGTTTATTTGAGAAGTATTATATAGAGAATTTAGCAATAATGCAAGGATTTAGCAATAATGAATAATGCAAGGGACCGTTAGCTTTCATAGCTTTCATAATAAAATAAGTTGACAAAATGAACAAAAGAACAAGAAAGTAAGGACTATGGGGCTATGGTCGCCGTGATTTTGCCAAGTTAAACATATTCCTGGATCAACATCTTTTGGTGATCCTGGATCAACCTTACTGTCCAAAAATATAGACTAAACTCAATCCCTACCCCTAAACCTACCCATAATTTATTCCTAAAATCAGTGTGAAATTATAGTTGATTTACAAGGGTGCAGAAGCACCTAACCCTGATCGTAAGCCTAAAACAGATATTTTGTTAAAAGTTATCCCTCAATTCTGATTGGTTAATTGGAATGTTGTTCCAGGATCAACAAGGATGTTGATCCACGAACATGTTGTACTTGGTGAAATCACGGTCAGCATGGGGCTATATGTCAAGTTTTGATAATCAATGGGTTCGAATCTTGCAGTGATTCAAGTTCAGTTCCTGCATTACCACAAATGAAAGACAAAGTGTTAACAGGACTATGGAGCTTTACAAAAAGGTAGTTTTCCAGTCCTGTGGAGATAAAGAAGTGGCTGAACCAAACCACCCAGCACAAAACACACCTGACCAATCGACCAGAGTGTTAAAATATACCCATGTGCTAAAACATAGCTGAGTCCTGTGAACAAATATGAAGCATATATGAGAAGCATTGCCATTACAATCATTACAATAATATTAAACGCTTGTCCCTTCATTTGGTTTTCCTCCTCTCTCTTTCTCTCTCCTGGTCCTGACTGCTTCAGAGCTCTGAGAACAGCCAAACAGCAGAATAATTTCACAGACAAAGTCAGCAGAGCCTGACACAAGCAATAACATGTGAACGCATATGTTAGAAATTCAGTTCCAGTAAAAGTGACAAACACACAAGACAAAAGAATACATATCCAAGCCACAGCAGAGCAGATCACTTTGTATCTGAGAGGTCTGTACTTCATAAATGTTAAAGAATGAACCACTGCCAGATAACACTCAACACAGATCAGACACTGAAACAGAGGACGACCAGTGACGGAAAAGCCTGACAGAAATCTCACAACAAACCAGATCTCTTGAAAAGCTCTGCTCACTAGAGAAAAGAAAGACTGCAGACAAAAGAAAATCTCACAAACAGACAGATTGAGGCTGAAGAACTCTGCTGCAACTCCATTTCCAGCTCCTGTGACGATCAGCCAGATCACATAAGCATTCACAGGAAGCACAACAATGAGGCTAAAGATCCATCCAGGAGTGTGAAAGTCCAAGAATGACATAGAGTTGCTTGTTGTCATGTTGTTGCTTGACCTGGCGAATATATAAATTTTTCTTGCTCTCTCGCTCTCGTTTCACCTGACTTCCAAACAAAAAGATATTTAAATGTCCCTGCTGGATACATAATCACAAAATACACAATGTTTATGGAAACATGAAAATGTTCTTTCTTTCTTTGTTTACTATACAACAAACCCCTATACTTTGGCAGTAGAATAAGCGTTTGATCATTCCGAAGCTTGCCTTTAGGTTAAAAAACGTGTTGGTTACCTGAATAATGAATTTCAAATAATTTCAAATCTCAAACTTGAAGCTCTGTATCGTGAGGTGATCAGTGCAGCTCATGCCAGAATCTATAATGCTGGATTTATTAGTTGTATGCAAATTATATGAATCATAGAACATACAGGTGAAAATATCATGACACATATATATTTCTTTCTTTTTAGAATTTTGATCTGAATCATCACAATTTAATACATATCTTGATCTTAGTCTTAAAATGAAATGTGATAATGCATACAGCTAAAGTAATCTCTGTTGATTTTTTTTAATCCAAAAGGCAATTCCATGTAAAAATACAGTGAAAACAGTATACATCAACAAAATGTATACTGCTAAGGATTATGCCCCATATGAGATTTTATATACTTCCAAATGTTTTAGTACATGGTATACTACAGTTAAAATGTTCTATCTATTTCAGCTTGAAAACTTAAATTCAGTTGCTGCCTTACATTTTAAGAATAATCAACTTGGTTGTAAAAGTAATTTAAACTAAAAATTACATTTAACCAACTTAAAAAAAAAAAAAAAGAAGTTGAATTTCATATAACTATGAACACATTTAAAACTGCTCAGCTTATTTTGATGAGTTAAAAATGAGTTGCAGCTTTTTTTAAAGGTGCAAAAATGAGTTGCCATAACTTACTGATCATATAATTTTTTAGAGTTCAAAAGTTTGTGGTTGGTAAAATTTATTATTTATTTATGTGCTCAGTAAGGCTGCATTTATTTGATAAAAAAATATACAGTGAAATATTACAATGTAAAACATGTTTTTTATTTGAAAAGTGTAAAATGTAATTTATTTCTGTGATGTCAAAGCTGAATTATCAGCATCAGTTCTCAGTGTCACATGATCCTTCAGAAATCATGCTGATTTGCTGCTCAAGAATTTTTTTTTCTTATTATAATGATGAAAACAGCTGCTTCATATTTTTGTGGAAACTGTGATATATTTTGAAACTTTATAAATGTCTTCATCATCAGTTTTGGTCAATTTAATACATCCTTGCTAAATGAAAAAGAAAAAAAAGAAAAATCTTACTAACCCCAAACATGTAAATATCGTTGTTTATATAAAATGCTACATAAATGTGCATGATTATATGTAAACTCACATTTTTTAAAAATTTTATATGATTTATTTATCTGCATTGTTACAGAAATGGAGTATAGAGTTTGAATTAAAAGGCTTAAAAGCTCCCAAAAGTCTTTCTTCATGTGTGTTAATTTTAATGCATAAAATAGTGTCCTTTAGTTGCAGGTATTTTTTTTTCTCTCTGTTTGAATGCCATTAATTTACTGTGCCATTCTGTTCACCTATTTGTAAAGAATGAGACACGTGGTGTCCATTTGATAATTTTAAAGCTTGATATTAGGTTAAAAAACAACCTTCTTTACCTGAATGATATCAAATCTCCCTTTAACTATAAGTTCTGTTGCTTAGTGCAGCTCTTCTGCTGGAATCTGCAATGCTAGATTTATTATTTGTTACATACAACTACATGCAAATACTAAGAATCATAGATCAGCCAGGTGAAAATGCCATGCTATACTTAACAGCACAGATCAAGTGTATAAAACTAAATTTATAATGTTGACAAGAACAGACTGACACTGAAAAACAGGTGATACATCAGCTCACATCGAATAATCCCCCACTTTATGCATTATGTATACATGCATATTGATTTTGACACTTTAAAAGCCTTTTTGAATCACAAAAGCACAATCACGCTTAAAAAAAAGGGTGTTCAATGGGTTTGAATCTTGCTGTGATATAACAGAGATTCAGGTTTAGCTCCTGCATTACCACTAAATCACTGTAGATATGAAAGCTAAAATGCTAATGGGACTATGGAGCTTTACAAAAAGGTATTTTTCCAGTCCTGTGGAGATAAAGAAAAGGCTGAACCAAACCACCCAGCAAAAAACACACCTGACCAATAGACCAGAGTGTTAAAATAAATCCATGTGCCAAAACATAGCTGAGTCCTGTGAACAAATATGAAGCATATATGAGAAGCATTGCCATTGTAATCATTGCAATGATATTAAACGCTCGTCTCTTCATGTGGTTTTCCTCCTCTCTCTTTCTCTCTCCTAGTCCTGACTGCTTCAGAGCTCTGAGAACAGCCAAACAGCAGAATAATTTAACAGACAAAGTCACCAGGGCCTGACACAAGCAATAACATGTGAACGCATACATTTGAAATTCAATTACAGCAAAAGTGGCAAACACACAAGACAAAAAAACAATTATCCAAGCCACAGCAGAGCAGATCACTTTGTATCTGAGAGGTCTGTACTTCAGAAATGTTACAGGATGAACCACTGCCAGATAACACTCAACACAGATCAGACACTGAAACAGAGGACGGCCAGTGACGGAAAAGCCTGACAGAAGTCCCGCAACAAACCAGATCTCTTGAAAAGCTCTGCTCACTAGAGACAAGAAAGACTGCAGACAGTTGACAATCTCACAAACAGACAGATTGAGGCGAAGAACTCTGCTGCAACTCCATTTCCAGCTCCTGTGACGATCAGCCAGGTCACATAAGCGTTTTGGCTCTGAAGCTGTCAAGACCAGGAGAGAGGATGGGCAAAGGCAAAGCAAAGGAAAACCACACGAAGAGAAGAGCATTTAATTTCATTGTAATGATTATCATGGCAATGCTTTTCATATATGCTGCATATTTGGTGGCAGCCCTCGTTTATGCTTTGACACATCAGTTTATTTCAATGCTCTGGACTGCTGGTCACTTGTGTTTTGTGCTGGGTGGTTTGGTTCAGCCTCTTCTTTATCTCCACAGGACTGGAAAACTACCTTTTTGTTACGCTCCATACATATGTCAGACATAAGACATATGTCATATGACATGTTTTTGGCCTTAAACGCTATTGTGTGTATTGTTTGGCAAGAGTGTGTGTCTATTTAGTATGTATATGTGCAGAGAGTGGGAGAAAGAAGGCGGGTATTCCATACATAATTTATTTGGGAAAAAAATGAAAATTGTTTCACATTTTTGTCCTATTGTCTGTCAAATTTGTTTGATTGGTCAGTGTCTTTGTGGGTTTTGGCTGTTTTGCTGCTGTAGGATGTAAGGACCTTTTGAAATAACTGAAAGAATTTGGCGAAGTGATACAGTATGGAACTGCAATGTGGCCAGCAGGTCTGGAACTGCTTCACAACAGTTTCCTCAACCAGTCAAATTCAAGCAAACAGTCCGGTGGTATAAATGTCCAAATTTTTTTATTTTTTATTATTTAATTGAAAGTAGGCTACTTACATCGTTGCCTCCTCAGTGAGAGAAATATACTCACATGCTTAGTTTGCTTCTTCAGTAAACAAAACACAATAAGGGCCAGATTTACTAACAGATTGCGCCAGCGCAAACTATCTTTTGGCGTTAAAATAGTACTGTCAGGATTTACTAAAGACGCACAGTGAAGAATTAGCGCTGATTCACGAGTTCACACTTACATATAATAAACAGAGTAAAGTATATACGTAAGGTTAGAATAGGAATAGTTGTAAATGCGGAGATGGGGTGGTGGAGGGATGTTGGAAAACTGTCAAGGAACAGAGGTAGTCTGTTGAGTATATGTACACCTCTTATTTTGTTAATTACATTGATTACAGATTGAGCTCCTCTTGTGTTAATTAGGTTAATTATCTGAACGTGCTACAAACTTTGTTAATAGAACATCATAAAGTCGTGGACATAGTTATTTTTGTGCCTAACCTTATTGGAAATGCATTTGTAGGAGTTTCCCTTTCAGACGCAACATTTATGGGAGGAGAATATTAAAATTAATCACACAAAGCGATTTACTATCGTTTGGGCTTACTGGTGTTTGTGCCATTATTTAATGCCCCCCAAAAAGCATGTCTTAAAGCAGGCGGTAAATTGCACTGCTCTTGATATATTGCGCTGGTCATTATGGAAATTAGATGTTGCGTCTGTCTGTTCTTTAATTTGCGCGTTGTCAGTAAATCACCCGCAAAAATTTCGGTAACACTTTACAATAAGGTTGTATTAGTTAACATTAG
>NW_015505249.1:0-217 GCF_001515645.1 Sinocyclocheilus grahami | reverse complement strand
ACCTGGCAGTGGTTCATCCTGTAACCTTTCTGAAGTTCAAACCTCACAGATATAGAGTGATCTGCTGCACTGCTGCATGGATAATGATTGCTATTGCCAGTGTGCTTATCACTGTTAATGCAAGTGTATTTCAGATGTATTTGTTCATGTATTTTTGCCTGTGTCAGGCTCTGCTCACTTTGTCAGTGAAATTATTCTGCTGTGTGGCTGTTCTCAG
>NW_015505248.1:2028295-2045986 GCF_001515645.1 Sinocyclocheilus grahami | reverse complement strand
AAACTTTCTACTACCTGTAGGAAGACACATTCAAGCTATAGTTTTTTCTGATTCTGATCAGCCCTATACCAACTGTATGTGTGTGTGTGTGTGTGTGTGTGTGTGTGTGTGTGTGTGTATGTGTATGTTAGACCGGCTTAATGTGTTTATGTAGTATGTTAGACTAGTTTAAGTGTTTATGTAGTTAATAAAACCTTACTTGTATCACACTTGACATGTTCATTGTTTGCTCATAACCGGATTCACTAATCATGCAGATTTACGCTACAAGCTTTGTAAAATTGTATAGTAAGAAAGTTATTTCCCTTAACCAGGAAATTAACGTTCTTGGAATTGACAAGACAGTTGACCCTGAGAGGTCAGCTAAATATCTACAGCGGATCTAAAATATGAATAGTTAATTATAACTAGTTATGGTTAATTATTAATATTTCCTCATGAGCTGATTCGCTACACCCTCCTTGTGAAGGGTGTCAATGATTGTCTTCTGGACAACTGTCAGATCAGCAGTCTTCCCCATGATTGTGTAGCCAAGTGAACCAAACTGAGAGACCATTTTGAAGGCTCAGGAAACCTTTGCAGGTGTTTTGAGTTGATTAGCTGATTGGCATGTCACCATATTCTAATTTGTTGAGATAGTGAATTGGTGGGTTTTTGTTAAATGTGAGCCAAAATCGTCACAATTAAAAGAACCAAAGACTTAAACTACTTCAGTCTGTGTGCATTGAATTGATTTAATACACAAGTTTCACAATTTGAGTTGAATTACTGAAATAAATGAACTTTTCCACGACATTCAAATTTATTGAGATGCACCTGTATAGTGTAAAAAGAGAGAGAAAAAAAGATGTGCTAAGTTACTGATCTGTAAGTTAGGCATCATACAGTACAATTGTCATCTATATCTCAACCTAAACAACTCTTCATTCAGCACAGTATCAACCCTCAAAACTGACAACATAAAAACTCCAATTTAACGGCATATTAAACGTTAACATCAATATTTTAACTGAAATATTCTCTTTTCTATACGATTTTACTTTCAAGTTCACATTCTCCCATATCTGCAGTCACTGATGCTGAATTATCTGCAATGATCTAAATCACAATTGTACAATAGGAGATTATGTTTCCTCAGGAGCTTTCTGGTTAGACTGCTCGACAAGAGCGTAGAGATCCAAATCAATTACCGAGGTCAGGCTGGCCTTAGGAGCACTCCTTAGAAAGTCTTACTCTTGTTATGCAAGCTTGCTCAGTATATTAGAGCTGATTTCGATGTACAGTGTATAATGTATGATACATTCATCTCCACTATGTCAATTTCTGAGACTAGGGCTGTAAAATTGTTATGCTGTATATCTAATTCTCTTTTTTTGCCCGCTCCCCCTGAATAGCCAATTTATGCCTCTCTCAGAAGCTGAGGTGCAGCTCCCATTGTGGACCCTATGGTACATTAAGAACAGCCAACATCAGCTCTCAAATCTTATCTTGTTAAATCAGACAAACGCAAGTGGCTGAAAGGGAGAGAATAAATGGGAAGGATGCTGGAGGGAGAGAACAGAGCATTTTAATTTATGGTGTGTGTGTGTGTGTTTGTGTATGAGGGGAGGACTCGGCTGACTGAAGATGGGTATCTGCCGTCAGGGTTGCAGTAACGCTATCGGCATCTTGGGTTCATCTCCCTGCCGTTCGCTGTGTCGATTGTGCCATAGCTGGTGCATCTAATTCATCTTTGTGGGATAGTTTATGACACAGAAGATGCGGATAGTGTGTTCAGAGATGCTTCCAATGAAATATCATATTATGGTCTACTGTGAAAAGGAGAGAAAGACAGAAAACAAGAAAGTAGAGGAGTAATTGATGGGTTTCTGGTTAAAGTTTCTTGGTTAACCACTGCATGCTTACCTATGAAAAGTTGACCTGAACCCTGTCTCTCCACAAACAACCCCTGCAAACCACTCCTAGCAATCTCTTCCTCCCTCTCTCTCTCTCTCTCTCTCTCTCTCTCTCTCTCTCTCTCTCTCTCTCTCTCTCTCCACCCCCCCTTACCACCAATAGACTATCCCCTTTCCCCCACCTTTCTCGCTCTCTCTGGCAGGCCGCAGGCTCGTTGCGGTTTGGGAGGGGTACGGAGAATCCGAGGTTGCAGCTGAAGTAGTTTTTTTTTTTTTTTTCATTTTCTTTCCCCCTCCCTCGCTCTCTCTCTCTCTCTCTCTCTCTCTCTCTCTCTCTCTCTCTCTCTCTCTCTCAACAGCCATTCATACCAAGGATGGTAACTATCAAGTTTTAATAATTTTTCCAATTATAATAAATAGGGAAATTCACACCACAAATGTAACAATAGCGAACAAAAAGGAACTGCTATCATTGGAATCACTTTCAGAACGCTTTCCAGCTGATGCACGATAAAAACATTGACAGCCAATCAAAATCCACCCGACTTTAAAGAGCTTGAACATTTAAAGTGGCAGACGACAAAACTGCAGCACGCACTTCACTGGAAAAAATGACTCTTTGCAATTTTTTACAGTAAAAGTTTCCTTACTCTTTAAGGTGTAAAACTAATATAGTTTTTGTAAGCGAAAAAAAAAAAATCATAATCATTTTCAATGAAAAACGGTACATTGACATTTCCAGAATTCTCTGTGATAGCTCACTTTTTTTCTGAAATAACTGTTCCTTCTTAGTTTATTTCTTAAAATGTAAGTACATTAGGGTTTTGTGTTACATCTGATGATGTTAAATTAATGTTTATTTTTTTTTTTTTCATTATTTATTTATTTTTATATATTTTTATACTTTATAATATATTGAAAACCACCATAAAAACACAGGTGCTAATGAGAAAGCAGCATGATGAATCATTTCTTTTATTTTTTTCCTAATTTTTAAGAGGTTATGGTTTCAGATACAAGCTTACTGGTCTTTACAAAACTATAAGAATGGCCATGACCAGTTTCAAAGAGAAGTCATGATAACCATTCAAAAAGAAACAATCCAAACATTGTGTAGAGCAAGAACAAACAAAAACAGTCTAGTCAAGTGATTCCCAACCTGGCATACGTGTACCCCAGGGGGTCCTTAAGCAGGTTCCAGGTGGTACTTGGATTTAAATTTTGTTTTGTTAAACTTTTGTCTTTGGTGTCTGTAAGTCGTAACTTCTCATTAAAATGTGTCCAAATGACAGAAATTTGTTTGTGGGTGATATTTCATACTTGAGCTTCTGTGGTATTTAAATTCCACCATACAGAGAGTGCAAATTAGTTTGAATTGTTTTGTTAAACATCTCATCTGGGTTTTATTTATAAATACATTTGCTCTTAGGTCTGTCAAGAAAGTTTCTCTGCAACTATCCACTCAACTGCAGACAAACAAACTCAAGAGTCTTATTAAGTGGGAGCTGCTTGGTCTATCTCTTTCTCTAACAGTTCTGATTGTTATTAGCTGATCGTAATAATGACCACTTTAACCCTCTGGAGTCTGAGGCATCTTTAGAACTCTGGAGATGTTTTGGCATGCCCTGACATTTGTGCTTATTTCAGTAAATTATTAGTTTGTACACTAGAGTTTTGAAAAAAAATGCTACCAATCTCATTCACATTAAACAATTTATTGAGGTAACTTTTGAAATAATTATTGTGATAAATAACTTTTGTGTAACTTTTATAATATCATTGACAAAGATACCCATTATAACTGTCCTAACCAGGTAGGCTGCTGCAACATGCAATAAAAGGTATCTTTTCGATTTCATCTTTTCCATTTTTGTTCTAAGCAGACACAACAGAAATACATGATTAAGTGACAGGAAATTCTATTTTTGTAATGTTTTCTATTTCTGTAAAATTGCAGCTTACAGCTCAGGAACTCATTGTGTTTTGTATATTAAAATGGTTTCAATTGAGTTGGAATATCATTATGCATGACTTGAACAGTCATAATGAAAGAGACAATGGATAATTGACCTCAGATCTTAATAAATAATGGAAATAAGAAAAAAAGTATTCCATGACAAAGATTGAATCAGTCACTGAGTAAGTATTTTGAATAATGTTAAAATGGTTTATTTTTAATAATTTGATTACTTATCCATTTCATTGTGAGTGCGAGACAGAAGTTCACTTGCAGAGAGAACATGATCTTCTCATTGGCTGTGATTTGTGACTGAATTTGTTGAGTCCTGTAGATATGACACATGGAGTGAAAAATTAAAAATTACTTGTTGCTAGAATTTTATCACATTGCATCTAGTTAGAACATTGTGTAATAGATAAATGGAACATGTGTGGTTTTGTATCAATGAAGGGCTACTTGAGGCTATATACTGAGATATATAGTATAAAAAAATTGGGAAATACTGGTCTAGTGTAGACTAATACCCTAGTTGCAAATTAATAAATTAAAGTGTTAATCTGAAATTTGGATGTGGGTCCCATTACAGTGCCAGAGAACATATTCTCTTGTATCATTGCTATTCTGTCAGAAGAAGCTGTCCAGGCCCTGAGGTCATGATACAGGGTCCACAGTAGAGGGGCTAATTTGATTGTGGCAGAACAACGGCACTGTAGCCTCCCTCCTAGAAACGCATACTAATTACAAAGCCTGCCCTTGATCCTGACCTTGGTGGGTCACTTAGCAGTTGTGATCTGTCTCTGACTCTTAATAAAGTCTCGTTCACCCTTGTGAACCAGAGTGGCAGCCTCTCCTCTCCTCTCGTTTTCTCTCTCCCTCTCTCTCCGTCCCTAATTACCAGCATGCTAAGCAGGCAGAGATATAATGACTATGGCCATCACTCTCTCAGTACCTTGCAAAACCAATTCTAGTGGCAATCGTTTCAAATGAACTGCAATACTCACTTGCTGTCCTGAAAGGGGGAAAATTAGGGGAAAATAAATAAATAAATTAATTAATTCAATGGAGAATAATGTGGGTGGTACTGCAGTCGGAAAACATGTTATTGGAAATTCATCAACATTTTTACACATTAAAGGTGACATATCATGAAAATCTGACTTTCCCAGGGTTTAAGTGCTATAATCAGGTCCCCGGTGCATCTAATAACCAAGGAAACTTGAAAAAGATTAACCCAGTAACTTGGGTAAGTTTTTGGTTTTTGTAAGCCTTTTTCTGCAAGCGTCTGAGAAAACGAGCACATCTGATTTCGCTCCCTTGGTGACGTGGCAAAGGGATCTCATTATAATATTACCGCCCCTTAATCTGTAAGTTTCCACCCACAGCGCCGTCATTTTCATTTCGCAGTCCACAACGGTGTACCAGTTCTAATGCCATGGCGAAAGTTTGAGCAAAACATGCTAACTGTACTGTCTTTGACTGCACAGAACACTATTTAGGGTTTATTTACTAAAATAAACATGCACTTTATTTCCCAGCTGTTTACCTTCACAGACATAACCGACTGTTTTTGTAACTCGTGTGTTTTTAACGTAAACTTGTGTGTGAATGAGAACTTAGTTTAGTACTCACATGCTGTGACAGCCGCTTTCTGTCCGTATGCTTCGGATGTGTGCTTTCAGAAAACTGTATATCAGAAGTTTAAACTCATATGGTTTAAAACGCATGATTTCAGGGTGATAAACATGATAATCAGAATCAAAACAGATGTTTTTAGCAGGTCCAAACTGTAATGGCGCAGCTCTATTCTGGAAAATGGTGCGGGGACCAGCAGCTAATTTGCATTTAAAGAGACAGGCCCGATAAACAGCGTGTTTGTCACGAATCCTGTCCATGGACTTCCATTCAATCACCACCAGAGGTTACCCTTCCATTCCATTACCCAAGCGGACTCGGTGTCAAGTTTCTCCGCAACACCCACCGTGAACACAGAGTCGACACACAGCAGAGCAAAATCCAAAAAATAGCTTAGAGAAGAATGGGGACCCTCACGGGTTAATCGTGACATTAAAGGTTCATTTACTCCATCACAAAAAAAGTCTATCAGTACACAATCTGGCAGATCAGAATAACATGCAATGTCCAGATACTCTTGAATATAGCCTTCAAGTGGGCAAGTGCCCTGCTTTAAAGTCATGGCCTAATGGTTAGAGAGTCGGACTCGTAACCCAAAGGTTGCGGGTTCGAGTCTCGTACCGGCAGGGATTGTAGGTGGGGGAGTGAATGTACAGTGCTTGAGCAAGGCACCAAACCCACAACTGCTCCCTGGGCGCCACAGCATAAATGGCTGCCCACTGCTCCGGGTGTGTGTTCACGGTGTGTGTGTGTTCACTGCTGTGTGTGTGCACTTTGGATGGGTTAAATGCAGAGCACTAATTCCAAGTATGGGTCACCATACTTGGCCACATGTCACATGTCACTTCACTTTAAGGCTAATAAAAGTTTTGCAGTGTCCATACCTGGCCAATGTCCACATGAAAAGCTGCTGGATCCTTGTGTGGCCGAGTATTCTGTTACGGCTATGGAGGCCGTTTGTGAGCTCTTTGCCTGTCCTGTCACGGCTATGGAGGCCGTCTGTGAACTCACTGCCTGTCCTGTCACGGCTATGGAGGCCGTTTGTGAGCTCTTTGCCTGTCCTGTCACGGCTATGGAGGCCGCCTGTGAACTCTTTGCCTGTTCTGTTCTGACCAAGGAGGCCGTCTGTGAACTCTCTGTCCGTCCTGTCGCGGCTATGGAAGCCATCTGTGAACTCTTTGACTGTTCTGTTCCGGCCAGGGAGGCCGCCTGTGAACACTTTGCCTGTTCTGTTCCAGCCAAGGAGGCCGTCTGTGAACTCTCTGCCTTATCTGTCACACCTGAAACTGTCTGACCGACTCACTCTGATCCCCGTCAAGCTGCCAAGTATTGTTTAGCGCTTATCGCTCATCATGTGATAGCTACGTTACAGAGCCATTTCAGAGTGTTGTCTTGTTCCTAGTTTAGTCTAGTTACGTCTAGTTTGGTGCCTGATTGCCTGTTTCCTGATCTCCTGCCTGTCGTGGATTCTTCTATTGCCTACCTCTCTGGACATTGTTCGCCGATCTCAGACCCACGCTAGCTTTTGGATTCCTCTCCGTCTTGCCCTCATATACCTGTTTGCCATTGTCTGAACCTTGCCTGTTTTATGACCACGCCTTTAAATAAAAAGCTTGCACGCCTCTCGTCTCGTCGGCTCCGTAACAGTGTTTCTGCTTCCACTGAAAATAGGCATTTTCAAAATGATATAATAAATGATATTTGGAATATTTTAAGCTTAATACATATGTCTCCTTTAAAAGGATGTAACTAATTATAATTGTAATTATAATGAAAATTAAAAAAAGAAATAAAGAAAAAGAAACAAAAACATTACTTCTATAAAAACTACTACTAATATGATTTACAATGATAGCCATAGTATTAGGTTTCATATTCATATGTTATTATTATTATTATTATTATTATTATTATTATTATTATTTTTTACTACTAATAATAATAATTATTTTTTATTTATTTATTTTTATTACATATTTAAATCCATTCTTTATCCCAAAATGGAAAATGCATATTGCAAACAACAAATCCATTAAAAAAAGAAATAAAGAAAAAGAAACAAAAACATTACTTCTATAAAAACTACTACTAATATGATTTACAATGATAGCCATAGTATTAGGTTTCATATTCATATGTTATTATTATTATTATTATTATTATTATTATTATTACATTTTACTACTAATAATAATAATTATTTTTTATTTATTTATTTTTATTACATATTTAAATCCATTCTTTATCCCAAAATGGAAAATGCATATTGCAAACAACAAATCCTAAACCTAAAATTTGTAGTGATTACTACCAACTTCAATTTTTGTTTTATCGTTCATAGTTCCAGTAAACACACATCTAAAAGGTTTACTCTAGTTAACTTCAGTGACTATGTACACATTTGGAACTAATATTCACTATTACTCATATAAAATGACCACAGCTGACATATAATAAAAAAAATATATATATATATATATATTTATATATATTAAACTTCAATCATATATCACGTGGTAACCAGACAGTTGTTAACGATCAAATCATATCAAGTATTATTACTGTTTAAGGTCAAATAAACAAATAAATGTGTGTGTGTGTGTGTGTGTGTGTGTGTTTGTGACATATGAGGACACAGGAGACAGGATTACAAGGAGAATGTGACTTATGAGGACATTGCCCCATGTCTCCATTTTTCAAAACGCTTATAAATCATACAGAGTGAGTTTTTTTGAGAAAGTAAAAATACACAAAGTTTCCTGTAAGGGGTAGGTTTAGGTGTAGGGCGATACCACATACAGTTTGTACAGTATAAAAACCATTACGCCTATGGAATGTCCCCACAATTCACAAAAACAAACATGTGTTTGTTTGTGTGTGTGTGTGTGTGTGTGTGTGTATGTACAGGTTTTTTTTACACTGGTGGGGACTTAAACCTGAATACACACCAACTCATGGGGACTTGTGTCATGCCATGGGTACAGAAGCTTATAAATCATACAGAATAATTTATTTTGAGATCGTAAAAATGCATAAAGTTTTCGGTGAGGGGTAGGTTTAGGTGTAGGGTTGGTGTAGGGCGATAGAAAATACAGTTTGTACAGTATAAAAACCATTACGCCTATGGAGAGTCCCTACAAGGATAGTGAACTAGACGTGTTTGTGTGTGTGTGTGTGTGTAACTTTAAAGGGTCATGAAACCCTCCGTTTCAGCACTGGTTAGTTCTCACGACAGTTTTAAAAAATGCTAAAAAAGTGGGCGTGGCGTGCTGTGGAGGGGGAAGAGGGGAGACAGACAACACACGTACACAGCTTCGTGTTCAGACAGTTTCATTTCGTTCCCATCGAGTTAAAAACACAAATAAATGGACAGCCATTTGCACTCTCAATCGAAAACATATATGAACGCTCTGTTGCACCTCTGATAACTTGTAAGGCTTATTCTGCTGCGTTTATATAAGCCTTTTGATGGCTTGTGTCATGGAGCTGTAAAAACGGTTACACTCACTAAAAGTGAATGAATCGCATTTGTGCCGAACTCTTATTACAAAGCAAAAACAAACACTCTCCTCCTATCCATGAACGTTTCTCAGTTAATGTATACGATCTCACAGTCTGAAGCGTCTGTCATAGCAAATCAGCACATGCTGTTGTGAATAATTAAGCGAAGCATATTCTCATAGGATAAGATAAGAGGATAAGAGACACCGTCTCATGAATAATTTAATAGACACTGGGCGCGTCATCGATGTACTATAGTCCTTTGCCACGTCACAAATTGTGACGTCAACACAATGTTGATTTTAAACCTGGAAGATGAAAGTAGCGCAGAAAAGCTTAAAATTAACCAGTTTTCTCCAACAGTTAAAATTATCGGATGCTAACCTTGTCTTCTGTGATGTGCAACACAAACACCTCTGCTAAAATCTCAGAAAAAGTAGTCTGGGGTTTCATGACCCTTTAAGGTTAGGTAATCTTCAAGGTAATTAGAAATAACAGAAAGTTTTCATTTTTATTTATTTATTTGTTTATTTTAATTCATGAACTGGCTTTAGACAAAGCATTAGTACTGTGCAAATGTTATCATTTTGTTGTTGTTATTATGTGCATTTGGCATAACGGTCCTTTGTATCACATCTTTGCACTATAAGCATATACATGAATCACTCCTTCTGCATTATGAAGCAAATGCCATTATTTTTGCATAAAACTATATGCATCTGTTTCTTCTTCCAGAATTTCCTCTAACATCATGCAGACCTTATAAGTAGTCAATGAAGCCCTCGTTCTGTGGGCTAGAGCGACAGTGCAGGTTTAAAATGCAACCCCAGGAGGCCAAACAATAAGCCTGTGACAGGGAAGAGAGGGGGGAGTCCAGACAGTCAAGAATAATGGCTGCATCTTTCAAGTTGGATCAGGTCCTTCTGTAATGAAGAGAGGAGCTCTTTTCCTCTTGTGTGACAGCGAGAGAGAGAGAATCATCTTGGGTCTCGGTCTCTCCAGTGTGGGATATGCAGAGACCGAGTGAGGAAGAGAGAGAGCAAGAGAGAGAAAGAACAGCAGGGAGGCTGGGATAATTACACACTGTTTCTGCATCCAGGAATACGAATACGGAATGCTGGCGTGATGGCGAAGAGACTGAGCACTGATGCTGTTTTTAATGAAAAGAAAACACCTCTCAGATCGTTTACTGTTTTACAGTGTCACAATTAATTGTACTACAGAACAGAGGCTTGTGTTTACACATATATATAGTTTCAGATGCTTTGGTTCTCTAATTCTCTTCTTCTTTTTTATTCTTCTCTTCCCAGAGTTGAAGTGTGTTCACACTTGGTAGCTGACAGCGAGAGAACAAGCCATGATTTCAGCTGTAATCTACCCTGCGGCCCACTCCAGATCCTTTAAAGGAGTGGACAGGCGCACACACAAAAACACATTCACAAATAAACAGCAGCTGGCTCAGAGAGGATGAAAGAAAGTGAGTTTTCACTGCTAACTGCACTTCCTTGCAGTTCATTTCAATAGAACAAATACTGAACATATATCAAGTGGTAGGAACGGCAGTTTACTACACATCCACATTAGGCCAGTGTTAGTTTAGTATTATTTATATATTATTTAAACATTATGAATAATTTGAATTTATATGCATACATGTACAGTATATATATATATATATATATATATGAAGAGTTAATTTGCAAAAACCAATACACGGCACTTAAAAAAAAAAAAAAAAGGTGATTGCCCGTGTTTTTTTCCCAACATAGTTTTGCCTGTGTTCAAAAAAAAAAATCAGCTGATTGCCGTGCATTATTCTCCACATATAGCTCGATCTGAACCGTAAACATGTTTTGTCAAAAAAGCCGGTTTTGTCCACTTTCAAGGCATCGTGAGTTCATGTTTTACTGCAGAAGCCGACAAGCGCCCTTGTTGTTTTTGAACAGAAGCCGATAAGTCCATTTTAGCGAATCAGCGCGCTGTATTCAAGTCAGGTGACAAGACTACTTTCACTTTGAAAAGACATGCTAGCTGAGAGGAGTTTCGTCTAAGCTGACAGAAAGTGATCGAGGATGTATCATTTCAATGAACTTGATGAACCTGTGATATCTTCTTCAGGGCGAAAAAGGAAAATAAAAGCTGAAAAGTTTTCACGGAACCATGCAAAAGCAGCGCGTTACGGAAAAGCTCCATGTATTGCGTGTAATCACATCCATAAAGTTTATGATCACAACAACAACAATGTTTGTCAGGCATCTAAAGTCATCAAAAAGTAGTTTTTTTTTTACTCTAAAATATGAAATGTGGAGTTATCTGCTTTTGCCCAAAAATATATATATACATTTATACATACATTGTTTTTGCAAATAAATATATATACATTTTTATTTTAATTTATTTTCTTTCATCATTGTTTTAGTTTTTTTAAATATATATTTATTTTTAGCTTTAATAAAATTTTATTTCAGTTTTAGCAATTGTAAAACGTTAACTCTTTAATTCAGTTGTATTTCAGTTAACTACCAAAACTTTTTTTTTATTATATATATAATTATTATTATTATTATTTTTTTTGTATTATTTATATACTGTTATGGAATCTATGAATAATTTTTAATTATATTTTATTTTCACATTTTCAGTTTTCATTTTAATTTTAGTTTTATTTAAAATTTTTGGTAAATCTGTAATTTTATTTTATTTTATTATTTATTTATTTTTTATTGCTAATTTGCTTGAATTAATTCTTGTTTTAGTTTTAGTGATTTTAGTACTTTAACTTAAATGTATTTCAATTAGTTGCCAAGGCAACATTTTTAGCTTTTGTTTAAGTTTTTATCTAATATTTATATTTTATTTTATGTCTGCTTTATTTTAATTACCAAAAAATAATATATAATAGTTTTCGTTAACAATAACAACACAGCGCCTGGCTGTTTCTCTTCCACTTATTTTGCCGATTTGCTCACCATTGGCAGCTCTCACAGAAAAGTTAATTCTGAACCCCGAATATACATGAGTGACCACAGTAAACTCGGTCAGTCCCGCTGCGCACAGCGTGAGTGTAAAACATCCACCGGGTGTGCTGTAATGAAGAGCTGTTTCATTCCCCTGACCGTCAGGGTCCTCTCTCAATGAATACCACACTTACTGTATCATCTATCAGTCCTGGCAGCCACACTGTCACACACAACTTCCTGCCCTTCGTGTGTGTGTGTGTGTGTGTGTGTGTGTGCAGTGCAGTCAGGCCTTGGCTGCTGTGGGCTATAATGAGGCCCTTTGGTGGCTGTAAAGACTAGAGAGGAGCGAGAGGAGGAATCGCACATATAGCTCTATTTGTCTTACAAATATCACACTAACTACCAATTACAGCACCATAAACCTCCTGCCTACTGCTTACCTCCCTACCCATAATACAGGACACACAGATGCACTGGGCTAAGCCTCCCCTCTCCCTCTCTCTCTCTCTCTCTCTCTCTCTTTCTCTCTCAGCTGGTGTGGTAGAAGAAGCTGTGGTCGTTGATGCAGGAAGCACAATCAATGAGGCTGGTAATGAGGTCTTTCTTAAAGAGTAGAGGGGCTGCTAGATTAATACTGAGATAGAAACAGAACAGGGCAAACCTGGCACTGCCACTTCCGGTTTCACTACTGCACTCTGGCCAAAGGTGAAACTGGCAGCAAATCACTGCGAAAGAACACCATATTTTATTTGGTTTTGTTTTGTTATTTATCAACAAGGTGAAAAGAAATACACTTAAGTTGTGCTTTTATTTATGCATTTTATCTATATTTTAATTGTACTGTACTAAGTGCATTTTAAGTGTGTTATTTTGGAACAACTTTAAGTATGTTAAGTGTTCTTTAAGATATGCTTAAGATCAATTTTAAGCTAATTGCAATATATTTTAATATATTTAATTATGTTAAATGGAACCACTTCAACTGCCTTTAGTGCAATTTAATTGTACCTATTGACATTTATTTAAAATAGACTTTTATACTTCTTGAACTACAGTTAAAATGTATTTCAAGCTTCATTTTAATGTGCTTCAATACTATTTTAATAGCATATCAGCTCATTACAAATGCATTACCACTACACTACTAGAGTCACTATTATAATTTTTTTCAGTGTTCAAAATGGTACATTACAAAGTGCAAACATAATTAAATATTACAAAATGTTAAGAAACACAATCTAGAAAACTTGAATGTACTATTGTGGTATACATCACATGTATTGTTTAATAAAATATTTATTCTACTGAGCAACAGAAAATTCATTCTACTGAACAGTTTTATAAATAGCAAAAATTAACCCATAGTTTTTTTTTTTAAATAAATAAATAAATAGAAACACCATGATTATCCATGCAATGAGAAGCCATTATATATTGTGAATATATTGTTAGGTCAGCTGTTTTATACAGCTTTTACTATATTACATAACATAAAAGAAAAGCCTTTTTGACCAGTCAGCATCGTCAGTCAGAATTATCTGTTTTTCCTCTGTTCTTCCTTTTTTTTTTTTGGAGAGGTCGAAGTTAAATTTGCGCTATCTCTTCTTTACAAAAAAACACCTGTAATCAATTTCTGTGAAGATGGAAAATGAGCTTATTAAAAATATTGCAGTACCATATGAGGATTCTGCGTTTCTAATACATATTTCAATTTGCTGCTGAAAATAGGCCACTGATGGTCAGAGCCTGCCAATAAACATGAGCTTATTAGCTGACGAGAGAGTCACCAGCGGCGGATTTAACAGCTTTCCACCACTCATCCGCTGGAGGTGTGGAGAGTTGCCCCCGCTGCCTGGATCTCTGAGCCCAGGCCAAGCTTCGCGCTCTGGGGCCCCAAATCCAGCCGGCCGGCCTCTCCTGTGTGGCCCACAGCCCTCGTATTAACAGCTAAGCCTCAGCTGCTGGAAATGTTATTCTAATTAACAGGGGATTAAGTCATCATTTCTCGTGTAATACAGTCTGGATGGGAATTTCAATATCGAACGGCGGCGCTAAAAAAAAAAAAAAGGCAGTTAACATCTCAATAAATTACTCTTGACCCCCAGGATGACAGTTTATTGGCGCGTCAATTGCCTGCCAATTAAACCGACCCATCCTTGCCAATACTTTATTGGGATGGTTTGGGTTTTTCATCTGAACACAAATCATTGGGCTAGAGATGGAAGAGGGTACTACATGGCTGGCTGCGATTCTGAGTCTGATGGGAATTCTGACAAGTTTGTACAATAAAGTCTACAGAGCTATCACTGGCCGTATCTGAGCTGACAGCTTCACAAAACAGTTTCTTGTGAAGTGCAGATCTTTGATAAATGACCATATGTGGATTGTCACAGGCGAAGAGCTGAGAAACGTAAACACAAGCAGTCCGAACAGACTACAGAGGAACCGGACAGACAGATGGAGCCCTAACAAGCCCACTAGGCCCGCACTTTGATTGTCTTGAATGGCTCCCTTTTTAAAAATGCATCAGTCATGTTGTGACATTTGACTAAGACTTATGGACTTAAAACTAGCTCAGTGGGGAGTCCGTTTGGAGTGTGCAGACTCGACCAGTGTATTATGTTCTTTGGAGCTAGTGTGGATTGTGCCATTGAAAGACCCACTCATAAAAGGATTTGGACAGACCCGAAAAGAAATCAGCATGGCTCTTAGTATGGCTAACCCTGATGCAACCTGATGCAATTTACAGCCATAAAAACAAAATACGTCAACAGAAGAAAAAAAATCTGTTAAGTGTCAACCGAACCAGAGCAAAAATATTGCACTGTTATTCCAAAAGCCCCAATCAGAGAAGTCTACTCTAAATAACTTATACAATTCAAATCTATCTAGGGCACACAGCACACATTATTTCAAGTTATTATAAAAAGTAGGATTAAACAAGGTGGTGTGACAAACAAAGTGACCAGTGGATTTAGCTTACTCCATCTACAGTATAGAAACAGTTCTTGTTTTCTTAAGGGATGAGACAAACAAAACGAGGATGAGACTGGATAAATTGACAGGCAGTCAGCAGGACTCCCTCTATGTGCTAAAGCATTGTTTTCTGCTCAGCTAAGCAGCAGCGAATTGATACGTTCGCAATGAAGTGCAATGATAATTAAATTGTAACTGACCTGCATGTAACCATCATTATGTCTTTTCTCTTTACTGCCATCCCTGTTATAATCACACAGCATGCAAGCTTTTTTATTAGGCAGTAACACTGAGGACTACATCCTCCTGCCTATAAACACTCAAACTGAGAAACAATCACATCACCCACCCGAGAGAAATCCTCTACCCCGCTTCGCTGAATCACTGAGGGTGGAGTTTGTGCTGAGGTGCTGAAATCTTAAAGCCCGAAGCTTCCTATGAAATATAAATGTGTGGTTCTTTATTTAAGTCTTTAAAATGTGTGGTTTTCTGGATGCTACATAAAAAAATATATAAACACACTGTATACTAATATAATGTACAATACTGTTCAAAATTTTTGGGTTGTGAGAATATTTAAAAAATATATATTTTTTAAAATGTACATTTAAAAATGTAATTAATTTCTGTGATGGCAAAACTGAATTTTCATCAGTCGTTACACCAGTCTTCAGTGTCACATGATCCTTCAGAAATAACTCTGTTATGCTGATTTGCTGCTGACTCCTCATTATTAATGTTGAAACAGTTGTGCTGCTTAATGTTTTTTGTGGAAATAGTGTAATTTATTTTTATTTTTTTTAGGATTCTTTGATGAATACGAATTTATAAATCATTTGAAATATAACTTTTTTTTTTTTTTTTGTAATAATGAAAAAAAAAATCTTTGTCACTTTTGATCAATTTAATGTGTCCTTGCTGGGAGAAAAAAAACCCACAATGCTTCTTGGTGATGCTAATGGTGCAGAAATGACACACTTCACCTTTAAATTCCAGCCAATCAGCTCTATCAGCTGCTGTCACTTTAATACTGGGGAAGTTGTGCATTATGCAGAGATTACAAATGTGACTGTTGCTTTGAAAATGGTCATGCCAGGAAATATATATGCTTATTTCTTGCGCACACTATTCATGTTGAATGAGAATGCTTTTGAAATACACCTCTGGTAGATTCACTCTCTCTGCATTTATTTTACTCCCTGAATTACTCTAACATATAAGCACACAAATACAATCACATGCACACAAACATTACAACCTTTCTAGAATAGATAGTGCATTTTCATTTGCATAACAATTTCCTCTTGTTTCTCTGGTTAGATGGAATTCACAGCATGGTGTCTGCATAGTGAGCACCAAGTCATTGCTATGTATATGTGGCAACAACAGAGAGATATATGAATAGAGAGACAAGTCTGAAACTCTGTGAAAAAGCTATAATATCGCACACATGTAGCATGGTTAATGGCTAATAAGAATTTCCATTACATTCACACACTAGCGATACATCGGAAAATCAACAACAACAACAACAACAATAATAATAATAATAATTAGTGTGTGCCACCCATACATTTCCATAGTGATAATCAATACACCCTAAACATCTCAAACAAACCATTATTGTTATTATTATTATTGCATATGCAACATCACACTGAATAAGGTTTCAGAGGTACATTTTTAACTGCAAAAATACAATTAAAAATATTAAATTAAAGTTAAATTAAATATAAAATAATAAAATAAAATAAAATAAAAGTACCACCCATATATTTAAAGGGTGATAATAAATACACCCCCAACCCTTCAAACTAATTATTATTATTATTATTATTATTATTATATGAAACATCACACTGAATAAGAATTCAAAGCATTACAATTCTAACTGCAGAAATAACAAGCAAAAATAAAATATAGAATAAAATACAACAAGCATCACCTATATGTAACTGTGGTGATAATCAATGCACCCAAACCCCTCCAACAAATCTTTGTAATTTTTTATTTTCAGTATGGAATGCAGTATTCATGTATATTTATTAAACCATGTTCCTCAGGGAACACTGATTGCCCCCCACAATGTAGGTGATTGAAGGGTTTACCATCTTTGTGGGGTTTCCACAACGCAGGCAAAACTTGACCGTCACAAACATACTGTACACACAAAAACACATGCCCCTGGAGAACTGATTCAACAGAATAGAAAGAAACAGACAAGCTAGCTCTGTGTAGTAGGGAGGCAGATCTAGATTTCCTGTGGAAGTGAATTAAAACCAACAGGAGGAGGGTGGCTTAAGGTGGCGATGGCAGACATGGCCTTAGATCCCCCTCCCTCTATCTATCTCTCTCTCTCTCCCTCTCTACTCCTTTACATTCATCATCTCTGCTGGGACATATAAAAAGCTTGTAGCCCCCAGTGACACCAAAACACAGAACATTCTCTTTCCTCCTCCTGCTTTCTCTTCTCACTCTTTCCTGTCTTTCCATCCTCTGTGGTGCTGTTCAGATACAGAAACATATCAAGTCCTCAAAGAGAAATCTTGATCAGACTGGGAAATGAAGTGAAATTTAAAGTTGAGAAGGAGTGTTGCTGCTTTATGTCTTATTGCTTTGAGATTTTTTAAAAGGGCCAAAGTTTGAAATATAGGTCAATGAAAAGTGTTAAACCCTAATATTACTTAATATGAAGTCTATAAAAAGACACTTTCATAGCCTCTTAATCAAAACCTCTCAACCTTGTCCATTATATATATATATATAT
>NW_015505248.1:2023248-2028260 GCF_001515645.1 Sinocyclocheilus grahami | reverse complement strand
ACACACACACACACACACACACAGTTGTCCACCTTGTGGTGGGAGATAGTTACAGCATTACCGAGCTTCAAAACAACTCATCACTCACCTCACACCCCAAAGCAATGGACTTTGACCACAGCCAGCATTTAACAGTCAGTCCACACACTGTATTTCAGAAATAAGTAGTAACATGATTTCCTGTGACTTGGTTAAACTGATGTGGGAAGAAAGTAAAGCTATTGAGTTTTGTTTATTATTAAAGCCAGTGTAGATTTACCAGTTCAGACAAATCATGCCTGAGGTAAGCTAAATAATCAAATCATCAAGGTTATATTTTACAATGTTTTATGTTTTCATAGGTCATCTATTTTAATAGAAATTAAATTGAAAAAAGATTTTGAAGTTTATTATAATTAATACTACATTGTTGTTGTGGTTGTTGATAATATTAATAACGATATAATATCAAATATATTAAAAATATAAAGTCATTTATTATAAATTAAATAAATATACAGAAACAGGAGAGATAAAACATTAGTTAGTTAGAAGAAATTAGTCAAGGCTAACATTTTTTGAATTTTTTTTTTCAAAATTAGCAGAGGATGACGTGTCACTTCCTTTGAAATTAAAAAAGAAGTTGTTCCACATGAGGCAGGCCTTCACCTATCAGGGGCATATTATTGAACGCAAGTGGTTTCCAGAAGTCTGTAAAAGAGGTTAAGAACATAGTGTAAGGTCGTTCTTTCAGTGTGAGTAACGTCTCGGTTACGTATGTAACCCTCGTTCCCTGAAGGAGGGAACGGAGACGTCACGTCGGAGGACCGACGAATTGGGATCTCGCTTAGAGGGACCAATCTACTTCGAGTGTAAACTAAACGAGCCAATGCACATTGGCATGCGATTATTGCATCCAGCTGCTGCTGATCACAGCGTGAGTATAAGTAGGCAGCAGATGCAGCGCATATTCACCGATATTCAATGATGGCTATGCTTCATTCATTCATGCTTCACCCACTGACTTTCAAAGCTGCTAACGACTTTCTACTTCGAGGATCTTGATAGAAATGTAGTGGAGTGAAAAGTACAATATTTGTCTTTCAAATGTAGTGAAGTTAAAGTCATAAGTTTCCAGAAGAAATAATACTCAAGTAAAGTACAGATACTCAAAAAGTGTACTTAAGTACAATACTCAAGTAAATGTACTTAGTTACTGTCCGCCTCTGGTAGTCATGTGGTATACAATACATGTTTTTACAAATCTAATCACAGATGATTAAGACCAACACATTTATGTTTGAAAGTATGGGTTCCCTTTCAGTCAGTCACTTTCGACGTCTTTACAACTTTTACTTGTAATGGAGTAATATTTGACCAGCGGTATCTGTACTTTCACTCAAGTAATGGAGTTGAGTACTTTGTCCGCCTCTGATGACTACTGATCAATACCTCCTCTCAGAACTGTTTTTGTCTCTGTTTAACACAGAATCTTAAACCTGGAGGCTTTAACCTTGTTGAGAAAGCTAAAAGTCATCCACAGTTTATAAAAGTCTCTTGACTTAGTTTTGCAGAAGTAATTATCTATTCACAAAGCAAGAAAGGAAAATAAAAGCCTCTGATTGGCTTCACGCATGGCGGCGACAGAACAATGCACTAGTGAGGGTCTGCTCACTCCAAGGACCACAGCTGTGTCTGCGCACATCCTAAAGGGCTTACACACACAAACACAAACACACACACACACACACACACAAATGCAAAGGCCCATCATTGGAGGCCACAATCACACCAAAGTCTATAATATACAATAAAAGCGCCTAAAACAAGAGAATGTCGACGAGACCCCTCGTTAAATTCCAGTCCCTCTTTATCTTTATCTCTCTGTCTCTTTGGAGATGAAATATCCTTGGTGGTGAAAAACGGAAGGGGAGCCTGTTATGCATCTATAGATACATATTATATATATTATTAGGGAAGAGGCTAACTCCCATGTGTTTTAATTTGACTTTAAAAGCACTCTCCCAGCTGCCAGTGCTTTTAATAGTTATTCACTTACAAATGATTGCAGGTCATTACACAGTCATTGGGAGGGCAGTAATGAGATGGGCTTAATGGCTCTTGGTAGTACATCGCCACAAAGTTCCCGTCAGTAAGGTTTTTTTTGTTGTTGTTTTTTTTATGATTCTTCCATATGAACTGTGTTCGCTTAAACTCCATTTGGTGAAAAATATACAGCTATCTGTTTTAATGAAAACAAATTACGAGTTGACACCGTTCAAGGCTGAGGTAAGCAATCACATCATCAAGGGGTGGAGCAGTGGCAGAGAGAGAGAGAGAGAGAGAGAGAGAGAGAGAGAGAGAGAGAGAGAAAGAAAAAAATCGCATCATCTTCCTAGAGAAATATTGTGTTAATCTTTGGTCATGTTAATTCTGCTCTCAGCCCCTCTTTTCATCATAATTTAACTGTGGCCACTGACAGCAGGCATAATCAGATGTGGATGTAAACGAGTTGGTATTTATTAGGGGCCGGCGTGGACACTCGCCGAGACACGAGTGCCCACCCGTCCTTATCCCTATTGATGTACAACGCTGACAAGTAAATTAAATTTACCTTTGGAAATGGTTCTATTAGTATTTTTATTAGGTTAATTAAGCAAGCTCTGGGGACTCGTTGAATGGGCGAGACTGGAGATTAATTCACTGTTCTCCTTGTGCTGGAGGACTAAGGCGGTAATTCCCGTGCAGCCGTCCTCCTCTTGATCTGCTCATAACCACCACACCACACCACTTCATTAACATGCCATCACTGCATCCTCACCTTGATTCCCTGCAATGGGCTCTCCTAAAACACCAGATAAGCTGGTATAAAATACATGGATTCCAGAATACAGAATACAGACCACACATTCAAATATGCCTACTTCCCTACTAAGCAGAATGCGAAAAGTAAGTCAAATAAGTAGTATGTTGGTAGTCTGGTAGTATGTACTACATCCACAATTCACATCCAGTGGACACTTTACTGTGTCATTAGGCAATTAAAAACAAATTATCATATTTGTAAATGGCAGGAACAGCAAACATGTGTACTTTATAATGGTTAAAAGCTTCATAAGGTCACATCTGCTAACAATAATGCATTTTGTTTCATGAAAAAAAATAAGAATGATTAATAAATGTTATTTATAATATACTATTGTTCATTGTTCATAATGGTAATTTATGTAACATGAAATTATACAATTGTATTAGTATATGTAGAAACATTAACAAAGTTGAATAAATCTTGTAAAAGTATTGTTTATGATTATTTCCATGTCAAATATTTCTGTCATAAGTGAACTGGTTTAATATATAAAATCTCATTGTAAGGTGTTACCAAATAGTGCAAATAGTCATCATAAAAAGAATCATAAAAGCTCTTCACAAATTCTCTAAAATGTTTATAATGGAATAATATGTACGTAGGTGTGTAAATAAATGGCATAAACTGTTCTCTATATTTCCATTTAATTCATTCAACAACAACAAAAAAAGTAGACTGTTCCTGCATACCGTGTGATGACCTCAGAGAAAGCGAGCATGCCTGTGTGTTTGTCTGAACTAAATTCTCTCAGGTCAAGAGAGCTGCTGACCAGACTGACTCCAGCTGAGCGGGCATTAGCCTGTCCCGCACATGGCATCTGCCCAGTGGGAGAGCTGATACAGTGCGGGCAGCACAGAGCTGGGCTCCCCTGATGAAAGCTGTATTGACTGAGAAAAAGGCCTTTTGATAAAGCAGATTGCTCATCGGAGTTGAACCTCATGCTCCTCAGATATAACGCCTCTCAATTGGCCCGGCTGCCAAATCGACCCCGATGCCTGCAGCCGTCATCAAAGCAGGGAAACGTCCTCATCTCTCATCCGCTCTGATCACACTGAAGCCCGGGCCCATCGATTGCCAACCGCACCTCCTTTGGACTGTGTGAGTAAAGTACATGAAGGCGGTGCTGGCCGAACTGCAAGCCTCCCCTAGGTTATTTGGCTCACCCCCTAGGGTGTGGTCTGTGCTCTGCCTAGAACATTTCTCATTTATTACAGCAAAAACAAATCAGACCCATTGTCAGTCTGTATTGGGACTGGAGGAAATCAAATTTGGGCTTTTACAGGGATGAAAACAAATCACCTTGAACAGTTTCACTTATATGGTATTATGGTCTCCACAGATGTGTGTGATTGAAAAGCGTGTTTTTGGCACGGCATAGCGTGAAGTAGCAATGCCCGTCAATGTTATTTATTCACTGAGAGTAATTACAGGCGGGTGAGTGGAGAGTAAGGAGATGAGGACAGTGCTACACAATTGTTTTGCCACTATGGTGGGTCTCTTCATGTTTGGGCTACTGAAAGAAGGGGCTGATGGATGTTTTATGATGGTTATGTATTACATACACTGAGTTTAGCATGAGCTGCATCGAACTTTCTGGTATTGTATTTGTTTGGTTAAATCACCTAACTCTACTCTCTGAAGAGTCTCATTGGAAGTGTTTGGGGAACGGCTAACCCTTTGGGGCTCAAGTGTCATTTGACTGTTTTTACTGTAATCAGCATGCTACACAACAACACAAATGTGCTCAGGTATTCAGAGTGCTTTCATCTGGACTGTAAAGGACAGGAAGTGGAGGAGACTGGGAATGGTTGTAACACTTTTTGCTTTAATGTCTAACTCTGTAATTTTGGGTGGCAATTGGCCCAAATGTACATTACAAATTAGTCATTTTGAAATCTATATTCTCTACAAATAAGCAGGGTTTTGTAACACTATAAAAAACATGGAAATCAGTTAATTTTTTTATACATTCATTTTGTTAATCAAATTTACTCAGAATAATTTATTATTTTGAATAATAACTTTCTATTTCATATTTTAAAAGAGAAAATATAAAGAAATATTTAATTCTAAAACATCAAACAAATTTAGTAATAAATACACAAAAATGAGCTAACAATAATATATATATATATATATATATATATATATATATATATATATA
>NW_015505248.1:2013210-2022215 GCF_001515645.1 Sinocyclocheilus grahami | reverse complement strand
TATATATATATATATATATATATATATATATATATATATATTTATATATATATTTATATATATCAAAAACTTTTCCTAGGGTAAACAGTGTTATCTTGGCTGAGAAGTGAAGAATGAAATAAATAAAACTGGACTTTAGTGAAGCCTGGTCTTCTCCACACCACTCCCTTCAGCCTCCACCAGATACACAGTACCCTTAATAATTGATTATAATTGATTTTAACCTGGCCCTGACCTGGGTCGAAAAGGCTGAGCCAATAGCATTTGTGCATCAGAGAAATGGGGAAAACAGGCCAGCACGCATCTTTAAAAGCTCCAGACGTGTAGTACAGATAAAATATTTAGGCTGCAGAATCCTTGACCTCCCTGTGTTAGCCAGCTCCCAACTTGAATTGATTTCTGACAAGACAACTGGGACACAATTACAACAAAATGCACTAAAGCCGTCCAGTTGTGTCTCCAAACACTACCGCCAGTTTAACCTCTTCAGCACGACTGAGGTTGAATGCAGGGCCAAGCTCTGGCCGAGTGAACATACGGTGGATCACACCACCTCAGGGAGAGACCGATCAACCTAAACAGCACCTAATCCTGCAGACAAAGCCCCTTTCATCTTCTCATGATCGTAAGCAAAACAGAGGTGGTATTCTGACCTCCAATCTTATGTTGTTTCTACTCTGGGTACCAGGGATGAAATTAATCTCTCTGGGTAAAGGCCTTATAGCACAGAGAGAGAAAGTTAGCACAGAAAGAGGATGTAATGCCCTTTTCCCGCAACATGAAATATCCATGATTTTGAGTATTATAAAGAACAAGCATAGCGGGTGCACTTAGCTCCGTCCAGATTGCTGGGAATAAGGTCAACAAGAGATACCAGAGGACAACCTGCACATGGATGCAACACGGGAATCTGTGCACAAATAAACCATGACTTTGTGCAAGTGGATCCACTATGGTTCCAAAGTGGTTGAACATAAACCCCACAGAGATGGGAAAAAATATAGTACATATTTGGGGTTAGAAACATCTTTGATGGATTTCACAAAACTTTATATACTTTAAAATCTAATTTATTTCTGTAATGCAAAGCTGATTTTTCATCATCATTACTCCATTCTTCAGTGTCACATGATCCTTAAGAAATCATTCTAATATGCTGATTAATATTGGAAACAGTTGTGCTGCAAAATATTTTTTTGGAAAATGTGATATTTGATACTTTCTTCAGGATAATTTGATGAATAAGCATAAACATTTATTTAAAATATTAATATGTTCTAACAATATAAGTCTTTAATTTAACTTTTTATCAATTTAACACATTCGTGCTGAATAAGAGCAAAAAAAATTAAAAAAATAAAATTACTGACCCCAAACTTTTGAACGGTAGTGTATATTGTTACAAAATATTTCTATTTTGAATAAATGCTGTTCTTTTAAATGTTTTATTCATCAAAGAATCCTGAAAAAAGTATCACATGTTCCAAAAAAATATTGATAATAATGATAATAAATCAGCATATTAGAATGATTTCTGAAGGATCATGTAACACTGAAGACTGGAGCAATGATGCTGAAAATTCAGCTTTGCATCACAGGAATACATTATATTTTAATGTATATTAAAATAGAAAACCATTATTTTAAATTGTAATGATTTTTCACAATATTACTGTTTTTTTCTGTATTTCTGATCAAATAAATGCAGCCATGATGTGCAGAAGAGACTTATTTAAGAAACATTACAAATTTTACTGATCCCAAACTTTTGAACGGCAGTGTATATGTATGCATGTCTGTATGTATGTATGTATGTATGTATGTATAAGCTGCAGTCTGTAAGTACATACTGCTGCCATATGTAACATCTCATGCATGCACTACAAATGTATTCAGTGAATAACTATGTTGACTCATAATGCTTTGTCACCAGAATGTATTTTTTTATGGTAAAGACAACCTCAACCTTTAACTTTCTTATTAGAGTTCATGTATATTATCTACTGACATAAAAAGAAGAAATGGCATGCCTGCATTTTACCCACCATCTAAAACACCCACCATGTAGACAAACACTGGCATCACATGGAGCACTGCTGTATAGTGTAGTTTTTGTTTTGTTTTTAATTCTCTCAGCAGAACACGCGGTTGTCAGTTAGGACGTGAGCACTGAATGTTCTCTCCTGATGCACTAAATAACTTTAATAGCATGTTAATCCTGTGGCGGACCAGGCTTGGGGCTATCCAGGTTTGATGAGGTTGCTTGGGTTTAACCAAGTTCATTATGGTCATTGGACTTATGAGCTTGTGTAGCCACCGCAAGCTCTCTCTCACACACACACACACACACACACACACACAGATGCTATTTGTTTATCGACCAGTGAACATGGACACACACTCTTTAGGGAAATCAAGTCTCTTTAAATTGGATCAAACCACATCTCTCTTCCATCAAATGCATTACTTGACCTCACAATAATTTGTCATGAAAAACAAAACAAAATAAAATAAAATAAAAGTTTTAAAGAATATAATTTATGTTAAAATGGACATAATTATTATTTGTAAGTATGAATTGCATTTAATGCATTTTTAAATAGATGAATAGAAAGGACAATAATGTCATGTCATTGGTCCATATACAAAGTAGCAGTGCCATCCAAAACAGAAAAAGCTTCATTATTCTACAGACACAGAAAAATAGAACAAGCTGTAAAATTGTTCAGTGGTTGTGTGTGCATAAGTGTATGTGTGTGTGTGTGTGTGTGTGTGTGTATATGGATGTCATACAGTAAGCCAGCCAGAGCAAAACTAGGCCATTAATCATACGCCAGTGATGGAAGCAGTGTGTGTGGCGAGGCGGGGTCAAACTGGGGCTATTAAAGGAAGGCACGGGACCGGGGCCTCTGTTGTGCTAACCTCGAGATCCCTGCAGGCCCTGGCTGGGACGGAGCCCCAGCTGTCCCCCTCTGCCTGACACCCAGCTGGCTAGAGCGAGAATCGGGCACAGTCCAAGCTGCCGCCCAACCTCCCCTCGTGAGTAAGAAAGGGGGGCCTTCGGGGTGGTTAAGAGAAGAGGAACTCTCCAGTCAACAAACATCCTGTGTCTAAAACCGAGCACAATAACATCTATGGACTTGTGACGTACTTGAACAGCTCTTATTAAAAGGGATCTCTCAGCCTGATTAGACTTTGCGGAAACATTTTTAAACATACGCACCAGCCAATGAACTCGTACTACGCACACGCACACGCATACGCACAACTCCAGACCACAAGCCATCATTTTTACTGGCAAAGTTACAGGTCCGGCTTTCATGCTGTGTTTTACTGTTTTAACATTTTACAGCTGGTCAACTCCATTCATCTGGACTGCAATTTACAACATGTCATCATATTACATATGACCACATGAATGCTACTGGCGAGTCAGTAATTATAATGCGAGTTCTATGAGCACAGTCATCAGTATGCTGCTGGTTAGGACACGATGTGATTCTCAACGGTCAGCGTCATTACTCAGACCCAACCAAGGCGTTTCTTTTTTTTTCTTTTTGAGTAAATACCTACCGATCTCACTCCGTCTGCTCTCCCTGCAAGCGTTCCCTCAACTAATCTCAAAGACTTCGACGTAGTTCAATTAAATTCAAAGTTGGCATGCATTGCAAGCATCAGTGCTATCAGTGATTCAGTTCTCTTTATAGCCAATCTATTTTTTAATAACGGTTCTGATGAAAACATTACAGTATTGATCTTTATTTATTGATCTAGCAGAGAGCATAGTTAAGGCTGACACAAATCAATCAAAATAAATTTAAAATGACGATAGAGTACAGCAGGACTTGAGGTTGAGCTCGGAGCTTAATTAGTGAAATGCTGAGAGGGAACCCAAAGCAATATCAGACAGTAATACAGTGGCTCAGCTGTGTTTGTGTGGGCCAGATTACGCATTTGTATTGTATTAAAGCTAGAAATTGCCAGCCAAGGTTAATGAAAGGGCAACTTACTTTAGGCCACAATAATCCCCAAGAAAACCTCTCTGCACAACAAACTGATGTATCGCATAAAGCATGTGCTCAAAGGCTCAGACAGTAAGTACATTGGCCTGTGGCATGGGCATCTAGCTTTCAGGAGAAATAAAAGGAGAGAGTGAGAGAAAGAGAGAGCATACTGTCCATGTTGGGAGCAGCAGAAGTGTTATTTAAACGGAGGAATGTAACCTGTGCCTGACACAAGACTAGGTATGTCTAGCTTTAAATCAAGTTAGAGAGCAAAGGTTCCAAGAATACACACGCAGAACAATACACACACACACACACACAAACACCCCAAGAAACATTAACAGGATTTTCTCTTGACTTTAGCGCGATAATACTGCACAATGACTATTTCTAGAATTGCCACATTCCTGCATTCTAAAAGTGACCACCAGAACACATTTTTCAATAATCATTGAACAACAAAAATACTGAAATTACTGCTTTAAAGAAGGAAATTCTTGTATCACAACATATTAAAGAACCTTCACAGAACTCGTCTCCATACAACTATAACTCTAAAAAACACCAAAAAAGGAACATAAAAGTAGTTCATATATTCCAAATCTCCTGAAGCCACACAATAAGCTTTAAGCAAGAAATAGAACAAAATATATGCAGTTATTCACTGATGATTTTCTCTTTCAGTGAGCTGTTCACTGAGAACCTGATCATTGAGGCAGTGAATAGAAATAGGATTAGTGAATGAATCATTATTTTGAACCATTACACATATTAGACAAAATTATTCTTTCACAAATTGCAATGTTTATTTAATGAATTGGTTGTTAATGTTCACAAATTGGACAGAATAATTCTTTCAGAAATTACACTGATTCTTCAATAAATTGGTTCACAAATTGGACAGAATGATTCACTGACAAACTGAACTGATTCTTCAATGAACCAGTTGTTATACACAAACTGGACAGAAAGATCATTTTGGGAATTGAACTGATTCTTTCATGACTCAAATTGATTCTTTAAAGAATCAAACACAATGATGACTCAATAATCTGGTTGCAGCAGTTCTTGAGTAACAGCTCACCAGTAGGGAAGATTATAATTGAATAAAAACTTAAATTCCAGGTCTGTTCTTCACGCAAAGCTATCTATTGGTTTCAGAAGACTTGGAGAACAAGTCTGTGTTGTCTGTATTGTTAGACTTATAGACTTCTGAAATCAAAAGATAGTGTTGTGTGAAGAACAGACCTGGACTAATTTTTACTACTTTATTTTTTTTAATTTATATTTTTATACAAATATTTGGAGTCATATTTGGAGCTTAAAGGCAATGAACTATGTCAGTATGACCTGTCATTTAAAGGAATAGTCCTGTGAGATCATTCTTCAAATTCACATTTTTTTAATTCTACAGAAGAAAGTCATATAGCTTTGGAACAACATGAATGATGACAATTTTCATTTTGGGAACTACCCCTTTAAAACACATGCAAGACACACCAGAACTAGACTGATCTCTCTCTAGTATGATGGGAGTGATAACATGAGACACATTTTAAACTCACAGAAATATTAATGAGTTTACAAGGACCTTCCCATTATAATTATGTAGAGCAACTGTGGCATCTTAGTGGGCCAGCGCTCCCTGTGGGATACATAAATGTATCAGGCTAGCAAAACTCACCTACTTTTAACAAAACAGTTTACATGCAGATACAAATAACTCCAAGCATCCTTCATTACTATCAGCCGATGAATGGCTATGCCATCTGCAGCTTAACGACTCAAATAACTTCTTCAACCCAACGCTGACAGTTATTGTTCAAAGCACCGCCCGTAACCTTTACAAAGGATACATTTTCAGGACATTCTCACATTACTTTCTTCCTAACGCAACTCTAAAAGCATTTTCTGAGGAATTTGCGAGGGGAGAGAGGGGAGTTAACTTGGATTTTTTTTAACTAAGTGAAATATCTCTTTGCTGAATTACTGCTATGAAAACCATGGCCAATCACTGGCATGCAAGAGTGTCACCATAACCATGTTTGACAACTCCCGACTCTCAACTCATTGGACGGGCTGAACCTCAAATCCACGTAGAACTTGTGAGCTGTCTGGTGAGCAGCAGATAAGCATGTTAGAGAGACAGCAGATCTGCCTGTACCCAATCTGACTGCTGCTCTGGAAGAGTAATTACAGGAAGGCCTGTGGTAATTAGCCCACCTCTCACTGTGTTTGTCTGTTTTTAAGGCTGACAAAAAGAAAGAAAGAAAAAAAACCTGGAAGCTGACAAAGCCGCAGCCCAGGTTTACCATATGGGAGTGGATGGATAGTGTCGAACAGCATGTTGGGTTGAACTGGAACTGAGTCAAACACGTAAGCTTAGCTACAGGGATCTCAAATCTGAAGACGCCCCTCCTGATACCAGCAGTCTAACAGACAAAATCTGCATCCCTCACCGTTTGTTGTCAAGGACGTTTTAAGCAGAACTGTCTAGGCAGAGCTCAATGATGAGGATAAGGGCTAATGCGAGAGTGTTTGGGGCCAGTTGATGGAACTGTCACTTGCCAGTGCTTACGTACCAAAAATTTCATATTTGCATATCATGTTCATGAGCTTTTATGTGTTTATGCCAACAAAAGTGTAGCTGTCAGAGTCACAGTTCAGCAGTAAAATTTCCAGATATTGTCAATTCAAGCATTATAACAAATTGCGTAAATTATTTGTTGTGTGTACAGTATTTACTCAAGTTCTGTTTTTGCTAATTGGCATAATATATTATTGTTGTAATAATATAATAATAATAATAATACAGATGGCCAATAATCTCAAAAAACGCCAAATATCGTTTTGAAAATCAGCCTGTCTGATATATCAGTCTATCACTAAACACAATATGTATTGTTGAGCCCTGCTATGCAAGATGTGTTTGCTACTTTTGTCCTTGCATCATAAAAGCTGTCGAAATAAACAAAAAAACTTTGATGGCTAGTTCAAGAGAAATTCTTCACAAATAGCTTGTGGACAGTTAGAGAAAAAAGAGCGGCCCGTCACCATCATAAAAGGTGTCTGCTGAACTCTTAAACGTACTGACTCAGAGGAAGATAATAATAAACTCACAAGGCTTATTTCCAACAACAAAAGAACTCCTCCATCGAAATGAAAGACTATGACAAATCGTTGTTCTAATGTTTCCTGTGTGGGTGTGCCGTATGTGAATGCGTCTGTGTGTGTGTCCCTGTTGGCCAAGCAGCATGGTGACTACTCCCCCTGTCTTCCCACCATCTGCCCGAGAGAGAGCTCCTCCAGCACCCCTTCCACGATCAGCACTTTTCCAGGCTAAAGCCAAGAGAATGAGACATCCAGCTAACTCTGCAGGTCCAAGCCATTGCTCACCTGTGTCAACGAGAACACAAGTCTCACTGATGAGCAGTTAATCAAAGGAAATAAAGTTAGGAAACTAACTATTCAAGACTTCTAAAAGTTTTGAGAATGGGCAAAAGGAGTGCATGTTAAAAAAAATAAATATAAATAAAAAATGTAAAATAATAAATAAATAATAAAATTAAAAAATGTAATTAAATTAAAGTTTAAATAAAAATATTTACATATTAATGAAAATAAAAAAGATGTACCGATAAAAACAAGAAATACAATTTAAAAACAATAAATAAATACAATTTTTCAAAATGAATAAATAAAGCAAATGTACCTATAATCATTTTACCAAATTACCAAGCCGTGTGACTTTTAGCAATAACCTCAAAGATGAACATTATACACTAAATGTAAATAATATTTGTAAACTTAATCAAAATTTAAATTAAAACCAAAAAAATGTGCACTCCAAATTGCACACTTAAAATTAACTTCAAAATCCTAAATATTAACTGGCGCTAGATATTATTTGTTAAATATAACAAAAAGTTGTGTGTCTGATTGGTCCAAATGCTACACTTAATAATCGGCCTAATCGATACCACTAGGAAAGGGCTAACTAAAGCAAACATTTCAAATCACCACTTCTCCTCATGCTTCTTCTAGTCAATCATCTCACACAAGTTTAAACTCGAAACACCCATTTGCCCTTCACACACTCAAGGATGGTCAAACTCCCATTGAGCCAAGCAAGCCTAATATAAGCCATTTAGATGTTTGGAAAGGCTTACCCTTTTCAGTGCTTAAAGCTCCATTAGATAAAGAGGAGCAGGGCAGGCTAATTAGAGTCTGACCGTTTGGCCATTCTAGAGTAAAGATTCATTTGCACTGGTCTTACAATCAGCTTCTCTCTCTCTTTCTCTCTCTCCACCTAATAGAAAAATAAGCTACTTCACTCTGCATCGCTGGCAGTGACACCTGCCATGGAGGGGGTAATGGTGTTTAATGGCCTTTTACATTTTTATTCAGTCTGAGAATCATAAAAGAGGAACCAGGCAGCCACTGGATCTCTTAATAATCCCAATGCTATGGCAACCAAAAACAAGCTCAGCCATCTGACTTTAGGTGGCTCGCCAATCCACACCTGCTCTCAGTTCTCGTGTTGGCAGAAATGCAGAGATATCAAGAAAAAGGTTTCTAAATGTCTGCAAGGTCACCAGTGGTGTTTTGGTGATCCTAATAATAAACGTTTTAATGTTTAAGTGCTGCCCGGGGGTCTTGCGCGTGTTCATTAGGAATCACAGCCTGCTTGGCCGACACAGCAAGAAATAGCCATTAATAAGGCAAAGGGAAAAAGGAAAGGACAGAGATGGAGGAAAATGGAGAAAGAATGTTTATGTTTTGGAAAGCTGCAACTGTGTGTTTGCACTCCCTGGCGGGAGAAACAAATCCAGATCCGATATGAGAGTTGTGGCTTTTACACATCTGAGACCTGCTGTATCACCAGACCATATATTTTATTTATTTACAGAAGTGCTGTGAGAGAGAGAGAGAGAGAGAGAGAGAGAGAGAGAGAGAGAGAGAGAGAGAGAGAGAAGACATATATAAATAAAAAAAAAACCA
>NW_015505248.1:1979531-2013200 GCF_001515645.1 Sinocyclocheilus grahami | reverse complement strand
AGAGAGAGAGAGAGAGAGAGAGAGAGAGAGAGAGAGAGATTATCACTCTTGAAAGAATTTGACAAATCACGCTCATCCTAGACAGGATTGTACATAAATAACAAACACAGCAGACACAAATACACACCTGGGAGATTTGACGCAGATATCGGCAAGTTTGTGCTTGTTTGTCCATTGCATCTGTGATTCCCAACCAGGGGTATGTTTACACCAGAGGGTACTTTAGCAGGTTTCACTGGGTACTTGGAAAGACTTTTTAAAAGAACCTACAAAACAAAAAAAATTACAACCTATTTGTACCAAACAATTTGTTATTTCAACAGATTCCTAAATCACATTATTTTCAGGTTCTTTGAAATAATACAAAATAATCTATGAAAAATATAAAATAATGTGTAATGTATTCAAGTTTTACAAATTTATGTGGATGACATTCATAGCAGATTGCCCTGGTTTACACCCATCATTAATGTGTTTTCAGGATTCAGATCACAATCATCATACTAAATAATTAAGTTACACTGCAAATTGTAATATACATTTTTTAATGTTCTTTAAAAAATTATCTTTTAATAATTAAAAAATAATAATAATATGCTCACCAAGGCTGTTTATTTTACCAAAACTTCAGTAAAAAAATGTAATATTGTGAAATATTATATTTAAAATAACAATTTTAATATATTTCAAAATGTAATTTAGTCTTGTGATGGCAAAGCTGATTTTTCACACTATGCTCTTACAATATGTTTGCATGCATTATCTCTAAAGCGGCTTTGCAACAATGTGTATTGTGAAATGCACTATACAAATAAATTTGAATTGAAAAAAAATTTGAATTAATCAATTAATAATGTCCAATCATTTATCAAATGATGTCACCAGATTACACTTCTAAACCTATTAACCCTATTAAATCCTATTAAATGTCCTTTACTGAGGGATTCATATTAAAAAAGAAAACACTGACAGAATACACTGCAGTACAGTGTATTGTGACTGCCTCCGTTTAACACATTTGACCATTCTGCGTAGTTTCACACATTTTCACCCAAAATCAGTGCAGAAAATGGCCTACGGTGGAACATAAATAAACAAAAAAAGACACTACATTAGAAGCCTCGTCTTCAGTGAAAATACAAAACTTTTTAAAAATCTGCTCTTGCTATGAACGGTGGGATTTAGTTATGATTACATGAAGCAAGGCAAACTTGATGAAACAAATGGGATTTTTGAGACCGTCAGCAGTCCTAGTCAGTCTTGAAGACACAGTCCAGGCCCAGTAGTCAATCTTACGAGTGGTCTCCTGTCCAGCGTCAGCTGAGTGAACGCAGTGCTGTGTCGTTTAAATGTCAGTGATAGACATCAAACCCAGTTCTTTTGCAAACTCCATCTGCTTCATACAGATGTCTCAATCAAGCCAGCAGCTGCGTGGTGTCTTACTGTCAGAGAGGGCCAGGGCTACACTTATACACGCTTCTGTTTAGACACAGGAAGCATACCTGCCATACGCCACATGCTACCTGACCTGCCCGTCTGCTGCCTGTCATTCAGTGCTCACACGGACCCTCAACACGCTAAAGTAAGCGTCCACACTCTCTCACACACATGCATACCCAGCAAACTCCTCCTCTAACACTTGTAATGCCTTCTGTCTCTACAAAATGTTTCAATTGTTTAGAGAAAAAGCCAGAGGCAAAGACATTTTAGTGTTATCAATTAAACACATGTAGCATCAGAGACAAAATAATGGTTTGTTGTGACATATTGCAGATGGTGTTGTGCTATGTGCTTATCACGAAACAGGTGATCACTTCAATGGTTTAACTTATGTTTAAACAAGAATCTTTTTGAAAGAAACGTTTTACCTTGAGTAAAAGTATTTGGTTTTAACAGATCTCAAGTAAAGTACAGATTCCCCAAAATAATACTTAAGAATAGTAGTAAAATACTGTTACTCAAATACCTTACACCTCTGCAGTTTAAATTGAATTGACTGATTTTGAGAGATTACTGTTTTTGTTATTTTCTTTATATTAACTTGGACTTTTGCTTTGGCAATACGAATGTACAAATATTTATCATGCCGATAAAGCACCTAAATTGTGAAATGTGAGAGAGAGACTCCTTGACCTTCTAATGACACCATTCTTCAGTCTCGCAGGGCACGGTTGGACACTGACTCCGTGTACAAATACAGGGCCAAACACATGCTATTTCAGCCCAGAGGACAATACAAACACGCTGACGACATACAAATGACCTGCAATCATCTGACTGTGTGTGTACACTTGAACAACATCATACAATACACTGCAATGCACTACAAGACTGAACATAATAACAACTTAATTCATTAGCATGAACACACAAAAAAGTGGCATAGTCTCCTCTCTTTGTCCATTCAAGCCCTTATGGAGGCACTGCTTCCTGTCACGTGACTTTTGCCTGTATTTTGACCATCAACCATCTCAAATTCACACCATGAAATTGGACCTCATTGAGAACATGATGACTTCAAAGGAGACAAAAAGACTCTGTAAAAATGTATCCAATGGTTTCACTATTGGACAGCGTGATCTTATAAAACACACCATTTACACTTTGCTCTCATATATTGCACATTTCTGTGATGGATTTTCAGTAGCCCTTGTACTAACCATAATAGCCACTGTCTTCAGAGTCACATGATCATTCAGATTTTATTCTAATAGGCTGATTTGGTGTTGAAGAAACCTTTCTTATTATTATCAATGTTGTTTCTTACTATTATTAATTAATTATAAAATAACTGTACTGCTTAATATTTTTGTGGAAATTTGTCGAAATATTTTGTTTGATATATTACTGACCCATACTTTTGAGTACAGTGGTGTATACATACAGTACACATTGCACACACAGTTTCATCACCACACTGTACAAACTGTACATACTAATAGTGACCTAGTTTAGTTCCGTAAAGCTTGCCTTTTTTTCAGGTTGATTAAAGATCCTTTGTTGATTTCATGCAGAGTCACCCTGAATAGCGGACATAAAGCCAAGCAAGCAGCTCGGCGCCACACGATTCCCACATTAAAGGTAATGTTTCCGCCACTCCATCTCGCATTGTTTTATTTTGCTCTCTGGCTTTAATGAATGTGACAGAATTACGCCGCTTTAAAACCGTCTGCTTTATTGTTCTATTTGTTTATCTATTTCTTATTTCCTCGTCTTTTCCCAGCTCGCATCTGTCATTCTTCTGCGCTTTCATTTTATTGGTCGCGCTGTAGAGCGGTATTGTTGATTGCTGCCCATTTTCGGATTAGGAGATTAAGTTATTCATCACTCACCGAGCTCCCTGCTGCGCCACTGCTATCAGGACACCACCAAATCACAACATCTCAGCCAGCCATTTCAAAACAATTGAATGCACAATAATTTCCCTATTAATACATTTCTCATATTAGAGATTATGCATGAAACATCCACATTATCTGTGGCAGTGTTTTCCTTTTCTCTTTTTTTCCTTGTGTGTCTGTGTTAATGTCTTGCTCCTCTCCAGTAAATCTAATAGACAGGATTGAATAGCTCACGCCAGGATGAAGGGATAGGTTACAGATAGCCTCCTATTTTTTATTTATTCATTTTTTCCCTCTCCCTCCCTCTCCTTCTCTGGTGGAATATGCAGAAGAAAATGAAAGAAAATCGATCATTTTCGAGCAGGGTGGCGAGGACGAGCTGTGACGGTTGCTACGCCAACAGTAACTCAGCCTCTCACAGCTGTCTCGTAGAACTTGTTTTGTCATTTTGCTAGATGAATTTATTTATTTTTCATCTTTTAAGCATTGATTATATAGAATTCAAAATTTCACTGATTTTATTCTGAAGTAGGGGGAATTTGTTCAAGTGAAGGTGTGCTACGTCAGCACAAGCTAGCTCAGAAATTGGTCATACGTATTGTAGTTGCACACATTTTTGCATTCAACACACCAAAGGCACACAGCAACAAAAGGCATATCAATGGATGTGTCATATATGCACGTATTAGCATGAGAACAGATCATTAAATCCATTGTAGGCAGCCAACCAAAACGCCTCGGCACACCAGCAGCCATTATGTCGTCATCATACTTCAGTGAATCGTGTTTTGCTTTGTACTAAAAATAATCCTCTCATCCACAGCAAGGACAGAGGTGGACTCACAACAGGGCTGGTCACAGTTAGAGATCCTCTTCAAACATCAAAGTGTGTTAATCACTTGTGTTAAATGTGCTTGAGCCTGTATAAGGGGTGGAAGTGAGGCTATACTGACATTGCAAGATCTATTATGGCAGGTAAATGTGTCTTAATGGCAGGAAGAGAAGGCGAAATATAGGAAATCAACACAGAGAGCATGTCTTACCGTTATGAATCATCTATGAATCCTGTCTAATTATTAAATTTGACATCTGAACAAACAAACATGTTCACACATTTAACTGAACAGAGACACAGGCACACAGAATATTTCTGTCTACCTGTTTATCTACAGTCTACATGTTTGTTTACATTTATCTGTATGTCTGTTTGTACCAAAAGCAGGATAGCTAAAGGTATACTATAATCACTTGGACGTTTTCATAAATAATTGTAACCTCGGTTGCAATTTAACTCTATAAATTGTATCTTTTCAAGTATAATACATTAAAATACATGAACAGGTTTTATCTGTGAAAATGAAAAGGTAAGTATTATAACACTGACAGTAGTTATCATATAATATATATGTATGTGTGTGTGTGTGTGTGTGTGTGTGTGTGTGCAAATCTAGGAATTGCATTAATGACTTAAATATTCCAGCTGCTTAACAATTCCATTAATGATTCTTTTTGCACTTTTAAGGAAGCACCTGCAAATGTAGTGCCATAGCAACAAATGTCATTAAAACAGCATTAAAAAATGCAACCTGTTCTAAAAAAGAAATGGTTCCAGATATGCAACCCTAGATATAACAGATAACAATAAGCATTACATAGCATTATGCATATTTTAATGAAGCACTAAGTATCTCTGTATTATGCATTACATATAGAAAGAGTTTCATAGAAAGTGTTACTGAACATACTGCTGACTTCATTTGATTAATAGTAATACCATAAACAGACACATGATTTCACAGCGGGCAGAAAAATAAATAAATATATGTGAGAGAAAGTGTGTTTGTGTGGAGCTATCCAGTTCCCGTCTCAAATGAACATGTGCTCTCTCTGCATAGATGACACTCAAAATGCATTATAACCATTAATGAAAAAGTTAATGGGCCATTTTCTTACATATCAATTTACATTTTACAATTTGGGTACACAAATGATGTCTGCTACGGCGGGTCCTTAATATTTTGCTCAAGGAAACAGTTCTAATGTGTTTTGTGGACATCAAATGTAGTGAATAATGATGCGTCCATCGCATGCAAATAAGATGACAGTGGGAATGGGCTGATCAACAGTGCTCGCATAAAGAGGTTACAGACTGCCGTGTACCGCGCTCAGTTTCAAAAATGTCTTCTACCATATTGCAGTGTGTCCATGTTTCCAAGCAAATACACAAACCAATACGCTCAATTACGATCAGCTCCCTTGTGTGCAACTAGCAAATTATCTATCACAAAGTATCTAAATTTTCACACTCTGCTGTACTGAATTTCATAAAACACACAAATTTAATGCAAGCAGACAGAGGCTTTAGATGTACTGTACATTGTATTAAGACGTTAACTCTTATGCACTGGTTATAAATGCAATTAGAGTCCATACAGACCATTTACTATCCAAAACATTCAATGAGCATTATTTACATTTACATTTAGTCATTTAGCAGATGCTTTTATGCAAAGCGACTTACAAATATATATATGGATATAGATATAGATATAGATATATATTATACACACACACACACACACACACACACAAAGAAAAACAAGTAGATAGAATAGAAAAAAAATTGAATAATGTGAATGTGAATAATGAATAATAGCAATAAGCATATATCAGATATCTGTACACAAATTTGACACTTGAAATAGTTTTCTGAATGATGTGTTCGACAGCCATGTAATATATTGTTTAGATTGGAATGACACCTGCATATTTTCTTTTACCTCTAGAAAGGAAGCTTTGAACATTTGGATACATATGATATACAGCATATCTTCCCAGCTTGTATATATTTTAAATGGTCCAAGGCTTAATTTCTGCAGTTAAAATAAAATATGCAGTTGTCCTTCCAATTTAAAAAATAAACACAAAGTGCACACTTGTCGACAAGATGTCATGCACATTATTCATAATTCATTGCCATCTACATGAAGTGCCTTATTTGAAAACTAATATCTGAGAAATAATGAAGTACATGTAAGGAATGTAATAATAATAATAATATTAATAATAATAATAATAAATAAATTTTATTTATAAAGCGTCTTTCTTAAACTCAAAGCACTACAACATATAATCTCAGTTAATGTTAATTAAAATAAAATGTTGTATCTGTTAATATTATAATAGGGACCTAAACTAACATGAACAGGTGTATTTTTATACTTAATAAAGATTAATGAATACTGTAACAAATGAATTGTACATTGTTAGTAAATGTTAGTTACTAAATTACAGAATTAACCTTATGGTAAAGTGTTACCAGATTTTATTAAATTATTACTTGTTACTGCGATACACTGTCAAATTTTTGCATTATAACCATTAACCATTTTATTTTTTAGAAAAATATAAATGATGTATTTTTTTTAAATAAAAAAAGAAGATAAATGTAGATAAAGTAGAATTAAAATAGAATAGAAAGTGCTAGAGTTAAAGGGTCAAATAAAGGTGTATTTATATTGTATTACAGTATTTATTAAAATTTTGAATTACATATAAATAAAAAAACATAAATATAAAAAATTATGTTACTTCAAGTAAATGTAAACTAAAATAAAATGTTTTAAAAATTAAGCGTTTTTCAGCTTGCCAAAAGTTCTCATTTTTATTTTGTTTAACTTAATAAAATCAAATACAAATAAAAAATATTATACACACACACACATTTATATATATACTGTATATATATATACACACACACACACACACACACACACACATACACACATAAAAATGACAAAAATGAACCACAATTACTAAAACTTTAACTAAAATTTAAATGAAAATAGAACATTTTTGTCCATACACTGAAAGTGAATAGGCTCCAGTGTTGTTTTGGACCCCACCGACTTTTATTGAATGGACACAAAAGGTTAAAAGGTTCTTCAAAATACCATCTTTTTTGTCCAGCAGAAGAAAGCAGGGACTTGGCGGGAACTATCCCTTTAATTGAAATACTCACAGTACAGCACTATTTTAGGTCACTAAATGGTTAGTAAATAAGATGGTTACTAAATAAAATGCAGGTTTATTCACTGGTATGTAAAACTACATAACGTTTTATACTTATGTGTATGTTAACAGCAGTCATTAAATGTAGTACAGTTGTATATGATCTACTTGGGGATCTGCTATCCCGTCTCCTCCCAACACGCTGAGCTCCCTCTCAACTTTACAGAAAATCATAATTTTCACCATGGGGCATCGTTCTCCATGCACCTCTCCCGCATGATGCTAGCGCTCACATGGATGCGGCGGTCCCGGGGGCAAGGGTGGCTGAGCGCAAGGGCTTATGGGTGTGAATATATGTATCAGTGCCATCTGCATGTGAAGTGAGAAAACACAGGGCAGAGAGCCAATCACTCACCCACGCACACCTGAGGAAGGCGTCATCACCGCAGCCTATTGTTTTAGGGCACATTTCTGTACGTGTGAGGCACATGGGAGTGTTGTCACACCTTTTAAACTCACAGCCACCAACAAACACAAAAAAATGCAAATCCGTTTTGTTTGATGCATTTTCAAGCTTCGCAGGTCACGTTAAAAATGCCGCTACGTGATATTGTTTGTGTGGGTGAGTATCCAAAAACACTGTATGTTAAGATACAACTCAATTCCCACTCCAACAATAGCTTTGATAAGCACTATAAGCGAATGACACCCACTGCTACAAGACGTATATTCGGTACTCTCCATATGCATTAATGCAAATGAAAAGACGCCCGCAGTTTGACGTTCTCCCTCCTTTTTCCTCTCCTTTCTCATTTTTCCATTACCTTGCATATTCCCCCTCTTCTCATCTTTTCTCCTCTACCAGCAGCAGTCCAAAGCAATGGCCAATAACACAGCATGCTGGAACAGATACCTGCAAAGTTAATATCATTAATCAATACCAATGGAATTGTGTGGAGGGATGCAGTCAAGTGAGCCTCCCAGCAGTACCAATCTCCCTCCGTTTAAAACTCATTTGCAAGCCCAAGATGGCCGCTCAGATGACTGGCAGCAAAGTTTTTCCAACAAATTTCATGGAGCATGAGCCAAAGATAATAGGTTTTCAGCCCAATGACAATCCAATTACAATGCCAATCAAAGCTGACTCCATGCAGGCTAATTATCAGCTTCAGCCGTCAGTTTAAATACTTACATACCACTTTTTATTTGAATAAAAATTCAGTTTCGAAACCAGGCAGGTCTGCCGTCCCTGATGAGCGGTGAGCAGCAGAGAAGCCTACCTTGGGCATTGCCATGAGCATTACGAGGAGCTTATCTTCCAATGCGGTCTGAGGTAAATCAGACCTATCTAATTGAACATTGGGTGTGATACTGAATTAGTCCAATTAAATTATCACTGATAGTGATTCGACGTGTGTGTTTCAAACTGCAATACGTTGCTATAGTAGTGCCTGCCAGTTTTGAAAAGTATGTGAATAATGAATAATAGCAATAAGCATATATCAGATATCTGTACACAAATTTGACACTTAAAATAGTTTTCTGAATGATGTGTTCGACAGCCATGTAATATATTGTTTAGATTGGAATGACACCTGCATATTTTCTTTTACCTCTAGAAAGGAAGCTTTGAACATTTGGATACATATGATATACAGCATATCTTCCCAGCTTGTATATATTTTAAATGGTCCAAGGCTTAATTTCTGCAGTTAAAATAAAATATGCAGTTGTCCTTCCAATTTAAACAATAAACACAAAAAGCGCACACTTGTCGTCAAGATGTCATGCACATTATTCATAATTCATTGCCATCTGCATGAAGTACCTTATTTGAAAACTAATTTAATAAATAATAATATATAAATTTATTTTAATTATAAAGCATCTTTCTTAAACTCAAAGCACTACAACATATAATCTCAGTTAATGTTAATTAAAATAAAATGTTGTATCTGTTAATATTATAATAGGGACCTAAACTAACATGAACAAGTGTATTTTTATACTTAATAAAGATTAATGAATACTGTAACAAATGAATTGTACATTGTTAGTAAATGTTAGTTACTAAATTACTGAATTAACCTTATTGTAAAGTGTTACCAGATTTTATAAAATTATTACTTGTTATTGCGATACACTGTCAATTTTTTTTTTGAAGTTGTAAATAAAACAGATTGAGTACATTTACTCTTACTATTTCAGGTTTTCTATTTCAAAATGTAACGTTTATTTCAATGTGTTACTTTGTTTCGCTGTAATAGTTTCTGACATTTTCTAGCAATTTCTGAGAGTAAATATTTATACATTTCTACACCAATGTTTTCAGTGCATGATCAGATGAAAATAAACTTTTGTGTTTATTCCGTTTTCAGTTTTATAAATTGTGAGGTGAATTTGTGATTGACTAGTGAACAGCTGTTCCAGAATCCAGGATTATTTCTGAATCACAGCATTCAATGCAGTACAATTTAGAGAGGATAACAGATACAGCGGTGTAAAAAGAAAGGATCATGTGTGTATGTCTGCGCCACTCTTAGATGTGACGAGATGAAATGCACTGAGGATATGGAGGGTTGGCACAGACATGACATCTAATAATGTCTTTCCTCTACAAGTCTGTCCTGCTTGGGTTGGATTTAGAGAAGGTTTATCGCCTTCATATAACACCCCCACACCCCCCACCCGCCCCGACTCTTGCATTACACTCACACACACACACAAACACACACACACAAACTAACAAACAAAACCTGCATCAATAACACAAATGATTAAACATTCATGGCCTTTTATAGGGAACATCTGCTCTATATAGAAGTCTAGCCTGAGGGACTGGGTGGAAAGAATCAGGAGGATTTTTCTCAAAGAAGCTCAAGGAAGCAATAAGATGGCATGCAGTCCTGAAAAGAAAACACAAATAGCAGAGTTTTTCAGAGTGCTTTTGTCTAGGTGAATGAACAAATCTCTATTTTTATGCCGTTTAAAGTCAAGAGACAGGAAGTTATTCGGGAAAGAGCGGGAGGGAATATACCACGACTTCAGTGCATTAAGAACAACTGCTATGGCAAAACTTCTGACACATTTGCCAACGCAAAACTGTATTTTATTGATTATGTTCATATTAAAGTTGATAACGGACAAATACACAATATTATAGAGCCATACTGTTTTATATAGGGGACAGAAATTAACCAAAATTAGTAGTTTATATGCTCTAGGTCGATTTAGGCACTGCAACATCATAATAAATTATGAAAGATGGACAATATTATTCCAATTTCAAGTAAGCCTAGAAACCTTTTATAGGGACAGGGAAACCTTCTAAAGTGCTCTTATAGATTAAATCTGTTCCATAATCTATTGCCGTTCAAATCGAACCTGATAAATATATATGATATCTATAATAAATGAATATGATATATGATATGATTTGTGTTTATATGTAAACACAAGTTTAACAATGAACTCAAATTACAAGTGAAATTTTTGCTTTAAATTATGTGGCTTCAGATATAAGACATGTCACACAAGCCAGAAGGAGGGCCAATGGAAAAACAGAGACAAATTTAGAATAAACTCAACACACCTCAGATCCCAGTTTAATCCTTTAGACATCATGTGACCGAACTGAGCAATATTTAGTTCAGTTGATGTATTCTGCACTTTAATGTTAAGCCATTTGTTTTTTTCCCTTTCAAATTTTCTCTTTTTTTTCCAAACTGCGTTTCCTATTGATTGCTTCTACCAACTATAAACCCACACAGAGCCACCCCATCTGAAAAAATGATTATCTTTGATTATCTCTGAGTTTGTGGTTCAATAAATTCATGAAAATTTGAGGCCTTGCTGTGCTTCCCACCAGAGCCGGCGCATATAAGTCTCTCTCTCAGTCCTTCAATATGTTATCACTGCTCTCTACACAAACTCCGCACTTCTGAGGAGATTAATGACACATTGTCTGTGGAGATAACATCTGTCTCCACTGCTCCTGAAATTATCAAGCTTAATAAATATATTTATGAGCCCTGCTCTCTATAGCACTAATGCAATCAGCCGTTGCCGCTCACGCTGGCCCAAGACACTGAAAACCCATTGACTTATTTTGTAGCAAATTAGTCCAACACCTAATCGCTGAACCCTGCTTCGCTTTTTGAATTACGACTCTGAAACACCCATCCGCTCTGCAGCAACTGCAGTTTGAATTATATCAATTCGTAGACTTGCCGGTGTCCAGATTTCATTAGCAACACATTAACAATGCTTTACATCTATTACCATCCTGACATGTTCTATAAATAACCGGCATGGAAACTGAGAAACTGAGTATTACCATTAAACTCACTAGCGTTACGGTAAAGAGATACATCATTAAAGCTGAGCATGGGTCACGAACAATAGGCATAATTGACTTTCAAAGGAGGTTAGAAGTTGTTGTTGTGTGAATGTAGATGAGCCTTTTGCTTCGGTAGGGTGTCATCTTTAGAAACATGCAACATGCCTATGAACTTAAAAAAAAAAGAAAAGTGATAAAAATTAAACAAAATTAAATAATAAAAAAAATTTAAATAAATATTTATATGCACTGAAAATAATTGGTGCAGAAACAATTGTCACTCAGAAGGGGAAAAAAATCAGCATGAAGCACATTTAATTAAATGTGAAATTTGGGAGTAGAAAAACTAAAATTGTATTTTCTTGTCAAATGCAATCCAGTAATCTTTTATTTAAAATTTTTATTTATTTATTTATTTATTTATTTATTTATTTCTAACTTGGAAATACATTATGGTCTTGACATTATGATATTATGTGTCAATGAATATTATGTTTCAAAAACAAATAAATAAATAAATAATCGAATAAAATGAAATATAAAATAAAATAAACAAAACAAAACAGTCACATGGGTTTGGAAAGACATTACAGACAGTTAATGATAACTGAATTTGCATTTTTGGCTGAACTATCCTTTAAGTTCAAGGAGTACACAGCGAGGAGCCATTTGTTTCCAGGGTAAACATGTTTCCCCCTCCTCACCTCCGTCCCACAGTCCCTAAACCTGACAGAGCAGCCGAAGGCTACATGAGACACAGGATGCAGTACAAGGACAAATCCCCACCCACGAGGACAGGAAGAGGAAAGATGTGATTAACTCTTTATCACTGCGACTTTACAGCGGTATGAACATCGCTGCAATGCAATTTGCCCCCCGATCTGACGGCCCACTCTCCTGTTCTCTAAATATTAGTCTAATCTGAGATATGTGCTATAGCTGGAGGCAGGGGGAGGGTGGAGAGAGATAAGGCAAGAGGCTAAGCTAACAAAAATTAATAACTGTGATGGAGATCTGCCTGTTTAGCATCATTTCAGTGCGAAAAACACCATGACCCCCCAATGATACTCTTTATCTTGATTATTTTGAACAATGTGAAACAACATAATTTTGTTTTCTACTTAACCTTTAGCAGTCAGGTGCTACACCAAACCTGACACTCCTGCAGCAACGTGTGAACACTCAGAACCCACTGTGTTAATGTACACCTCTCTCATTTTCTCTCTCTATGCACATGATAAGAAGCGAAGTACAGAGACAGTTTACTTGGAAAATATTAATATGTATGTCTCGTTTTTGTGTTCAAATACTGGATGGAAGACGAGTTGGAAATGTTTCTGTGAATCAATAGTTTTCAAAATAAGCTTTTATGAAGCTAGTTTGAGGTCTGTTAGATTTGTAATGGTTTTTAATGGTTTTAATGGTTTTAAAAAAGAAGTTTCTTCTGCTCACTAAGGCATTTATTTGATTAAAAATACAATAAAAACAGTAATATTGTAAAATGTTAATACAATGTAAAATGCTATTCTTCAATTATTCAATGTCGCATGATTCTCTTTCTAATATACTGATTTTGGTGGTCAAGAAACATTTATTATTATTATTATTAGCAATGTTAAAAGAGTTGTTCAGCTTAATAATTGTAATTGTAATTGCAACAGTGATAATTTTTTTCAGGATTCTTTTATGAACTAAAAGTTCAAAAGAATAGCATTTATTTGAAATATTTTATAACATAATAAATGTATTTACTGTATTTACTCTTTTGATCCGTTTAATGCATCCTTGCTGAATAAAACTAATTTATTTCAAAAGGAAAACAAAAAGATTTTGAATGTTAGTGTACATAAAACAATGTTTTATGTACTGTTATGCTGCTGCTTCTCTTACACACTGCATGTGTGTGTCGTGTGGAACAGGCCAATACTTCTGGCTTTTTTTATGCTTTGCATTGAAATTGTATTTATTCAACAAGGCCAGCTTGTCTAACAGATGATTTTGACCTAAACAAGCAATCAAGTGGGCATTCATTCTTAGTTTTTAGACATCACTTCAAGGACTCTTTACAAAAATATAAAATATCATAATTTGTCTTGTATGCACTCACAAACATAACCTCTCAAGGTGTCTCAAGGTGTTAACAAAGCCAAGTTTATGAAAAGCGATTATATTTACTTTCCCTAAAACTACAAAATGATTGTATGCATACCAGCAGACGCACACACAGTTGTAAAACATTTTATCAAAAGCATCTGCACCTTGTGAGAGAGATGGGCGAGCAGAGGCGAGGATGTTAACTGCTATGGTAACCAACCCCTGGGGACTGAGAACTCTCATCAGATCACCTCCCAACATCTGGCTCTTAAATGTTCATGCATAAAAAAATTTAAATGAAATGCACAAAAGAAAATAAATAAATAAATTTAAAAAACAAGAGTGCTTATGATCCACATGGATATTCGCCTTACAGACTGCAGACCGTTTACCCTGTACATATCCATACACAGACCACCTAAAATACACACAGAGCTGAAATGTCCTAACATTAAAAACATTATACAGTGCATCAACCCAAAAGGTTCAACTGCACATATGGACGGAAGCATGGCAGTGATCCATAGGTCAAAAAGAGGCCATTATCTAAATGTCAATGACTGTCATGAACAATAAGACATTCCATTTGCAGATTTACAAAATAATGAGTCCCTTTCCATTTATGCTGGAGCCATCATTACATTAAAGGGGTCATATGATGTTGCTAAAAAGAACATTATTTTGTGTATTTGGGGTAATGAAATGTGTTTATGCGGTTTAAGGTTAAAAAAACACATTATTTTCCACATACTGTACATTATTGTTTCTCCTCTATGCCCCGCCTTTCTGAAACACGTAAATTTTTACAAAGCTCATCGGTCTGAAAAAGCGAGGTGTGCTCTGATTGGCCAGCTATCCAGTGCGTTGTGATTGGCGGAATTCCTCAAGCTTGTGACGGAACCACATATAACGACCCCGTGCTGGACTCCACTTCGTCCACGGTGAAAGCCAATCCGGCGATCGACAGCGCAAAGTTGAAGTAATTCCTCAGCGACCAGCACGGATCAGCTCCAGGCATGACGAAGCGATATCGTCCTCTTTTGGAAGGCCAAACAAAGTAGTTCCGCTTTCACGACAAAGCACACAGCGCCTTCACGACATGGCGGCGGCGGCAACAATACTACAGCAAAATAAAAGTTACGCCTTCTTCCTTGCGTGAACATTTGGGTGGCGTTATGCAAATCTTCCCAGATAGTGATGTAGATATGTGGGGGCGTGTTAGAACGAGCCGTTTTAGGTAGGTGTGGCTGACTCTGAACTTTGATAAAGAATATCTCTTTGGATTTGAGACTTTAGTCTTTGCAACTTTACAGATCTTCTTTATGCACCAAGAGCTTGTAACACTCCAAAGAGAAAGGAAAAATTTAATCGCATCATATGACCCCTTTAAAAGTCCAAGGCTTTTATGAAACAGCAGTATTTAGAATTGTTCTGTTTGGTAGATGATGATGACTTGATGATAATTTCACACAGGTGATTATTTTAAGCCACTTGCTAAAATGACTAGCACAACAACAACAATAATAATAATAATAATTTCATTAATTGTTGGGAATCCAAATTCAAAGTTTAACTTTCCACTTAACCTTGATGGCAGAGAAAAAAAAGAAGAATTTTAAGCACCAGTTTCTTAACAACGTTTCATAGCTAGTCCCAAAGCTGCATGAACGTGGCATGAAACTCATGAATATACACTTTCAGCTTCATAAAATAATGTATTTTAATGTATATCACACACTGTAACTGTGAGAGCTTCAGCAAAATGGTCATAATTAAAGCTGCAGTCCATAAGCTTTGCTTCTTTGTCGCCATCTCTGTTTGAAAACCTGGAATTGCAGCTGTTAGCGGAATTATCTAGCTTGCATGGATTGTGAGTCGGCATGGCTCCAGAGCGGATGTATCTAATGTTCTGAAGAGTATGTGTGGCAGTCAGTCACCGCACCAGTGTGGATATTTACTGTACTTCGCAATCACAGATTCTAGCCTACATCTTGGAATATGACACAAATAAGATTTTTCACCGGATATTGCCATCTGAACAAGTAAGTAACAAGTCTGCCACGTTTGTTCTGACCAACTGAGGAAAAAAGCATTGCCATAAATCTTGCTACCAATGGTGATTAAATCTAAAGATCGGTTAGCTCATATCACATCAAACAGTTCAAATTATTATTATTGTTATACTTTATTCTCAAATGATTAATGTTAACAACATCAACATTGGTGACTATGAGTATAGTGAGTATAGTGTATATTAGCGTGCAGATTTCAATTTCTGCACAGTCTCATCTAATTGTCATACTCTTCGAATTTCATATTAAGAAATTCTTTTAACCCAAAAAGCAAATGATGCTCCCTTCAAACTGGTTTTCTTTAAAATACAAATATTTGTAATCCCAGGCTATCTGTAATCAGAAGCACATTTATAACTGGAATATAATTTAGTTTCATTCACATGTGTTTCATAAACACATAATCCTTTATGGATTACAATCCGCCATCAAAATTATACATTTAATTATTCTGGTTGCTGTGAGAAAAGGCTATAAACGATCGGCCACCTTCAGCATCCTCACATGCGATAGCCTAGTAACCGGGACAACTTCTTTATGTTTACAGACGTGACGTAATGATGCAGTGCCATGCTCGAATTTCCCGCGAAAATCTACTGTACCACTCAAATTATAAAACATTATTATAAGCTAACCGTTGTGAATCGGGCTAAAGTAAGGCAATAGTTTTGAACACTGACTGGTTATGTACTAGCTCAAATATTGATTTCGTATCATTTTTAACCAAAAAAAAGTTACGGACTGCAGCTTTAACAAAATATTATCACATACAAAATAGCCCTTAATTATGAGTGCAACTGAGTTTTCTACTTAAAGATACTTCTAACTGATTAAGAGACCTGTTTCAGCAATTTACATCAATGTGAGTGTTAAGTAACTCTCCCATCCCCCCAAAAACTGATGAATTATGAGAATAATAGGCGGCCATGTCGAGACAATCAAAACAATAAGACACACTAATGTGGGACACCTCTGGCAGTACCAGTGATAAAATGCTTTTATTTTCTTTTTTTCCACTTCACAATAAGGCTGATGGCGGTGCTGGAAGATTGAATATTCCATGCAAAGGAAAGAAACTTAGTGAGCGTCTTGGCTTAAAATGAACGAAAAAGTTCTTTGTAGAAAGCTGAAAATAGCATTCTTCAGTATGTCCCCTGGTATTGTCTACTGTCCACTAAAAACAATGCACAGCCTTGACAGAGCAAGAGTGACAGTGCACAGACAGAGGTATTCAGGTGGAAATGACCTCAAATGTCAATTAGCAAATTATCATTGGCTTTAAAGAGAATGGGATCTTTTCTTTCTTTTTCTTTTTTTCTAAACTGTCTGACAACCCTATCCCCTGAGACCATTACAGAGTGATTTTTGAGGTATTGTATTCATAAGGGGTTTCCAGTAATTGGATTAAATTGGTTCCAGAATGTAGCAATTTATATTGTAATATCCCATTACTTCTAATACTGGTCTTAATTAATTAGGTCTCTTTCTTTTTCTTGATGTATAAGTTAGCTACTACAGGAAGCTGGGTTAAGTTTCTCCCCTTCCCCTTTTTTCTCCTCCCCATCCTCATCCTCCTCATCCCTCTGCATTTTGAATATTTAAGGTTAGTTGGTCGCTGAGATTCTAGTAAATGTGGTAATGCGATTGATCATATCACTGCTTATCCATTTTCAGCCTAAAAAAACATATAGACAACATGTTCCTCAACATATATTCAAGACACACTGGTACCACAACCTGAAACCGACTTGAGAAAACAAAAATATACTGCATATGTGCACTGAAAAACAAAAACACAACCTGCAACCTTTAAAATAAGTATTTTATCCTTGATTTGTTATCATTGTCTCTTTGCTTCATGTTCTAGGTCCCATTTTAATTTATGAAAGCCATTCTGCTTTGCCTAAAGGTTGCCTAAACAAATACATTGTTCAGACAATTTCCATATGCAAATATGCTTTAATTAAGTCAATTAAATAATTTATATTTTTTCCTTTGCAGAGCCTCCAGGCTGACTGTGTGGCTACATAACACACTCGCTTTCTTTGGAAGATGAAAAGCAAGTGATGGGTTGCGAGATGAAAGTGGCAGAAAGGAACAGGAAAACTTTACACTGACAATGACAGTCAGACCACACAAAGTCAATAACCATTGCTATTTATTGCACCAGTCAGAGCAATTAAACAGGTTTTAATTACAGTACATAATTTCTTTTGAATGTATCTCTTTTTATCACATCAGCTGTCCTTTAACCCTGATACATTTCTTTATCATTATGTCCATTAAGGGCATTATGCTATGAAAATGAAGTTGCCACAAGAGCATGTTTATATAATTGTATTAATTATTATTATTTTACTTGCTTACATACACTACCGGTCAAAATGTGTTTATTTGTTTGTTTTTTTGGGGAAAAGAAGTATCTTATGCTCACCAAGACTGCATACATTTGAACATACAGTAAAACACTAATATTGCAAAATATGACTGTTTATATTTTAATACATTTTTATCAAATGTAATTCATTTTCAGCAGCCATTACACCAGTCTTCAGTGTCACTGGAGAAATTCTAATATGTTGATGTGGTTCTCATAAAACATTTCTTATTATTATCAAAGTTAAAAACATTTTCATGACAAAAGTCTGTGGTCATTCAAACGTTTGAGGTAAGACTGTTATCATTAAAAACAAATAAATAAAATGAATTCATACTTTCATTAAGCAAAGACAACTGAACTGATTAAGAGAGACAGTTAAGATATTTATAATGCTACAAAATATGTATATTTTAAATGAATGCTGTTCTTCAGAAATTTCTATTCAAATAATTATGAAAAAAGTTTAAATCAAATATTAAAAAGAAAAAAAAAAATAACTGAGCATCAAATAAGCCTATTATAAAGATTTCTGAAGGATCATGTGACACTGAAGACTGGAGTAATGATGCTGAAAATTCCACTTTGCCAACACAGGAATAAATTACATTTTAAAATATATAAAAATGGAAAACAGTCATTTTAAATTAAAATATTTCACAACATTACTGTTGTTACAGTCATTTACAAATGCAGCCTTAGCAAGCATAATAGGCTTCTTTAAAAACATTGAAAAATCTTAATGACTCCAAACTTTAGACCGGTATGGTACATACTGTACACACATGCAGAAAATCATAATCTGTATATACATAAAATCATAATCTAAATCTAGTAATTTTAATGAATATCAAAATGTAAAGTTGTTATCTAATAAACAGAACAGAAAAGAAGAAAACAAGATTATATAAAAATCAACAAATAAATAAAAGAATAATGTACATGAGGAAAAAGTGTATAATGGCTTTGTTTCTAGCCACTATGTTCATGAATAATTGCACAACTTGGGTCACATGAGAGCTACCTAACAAGCTGTCACTTCAAAGAAACACTCAGTATTACATAAAGCCATGCTACTGCGTGCTTATTCTATTAGCCTGAATGCTAAGATGACTCCTGAACAAAGGAGCGCGCGGCAGCACTCGTATGCAAGCTGCCACGAGAGAACAACCCTGTGTATCATCTGTATTCTTGCCATCAGCCGAACAAATACACACTCACAATGGAAAATAAAAGAAAAAATAACTTGTAAAATCTCATCATAAACTCTGAATTTACATCACTCCAGCGGCCCTTTAATTTAGTTTCTGCTATATAACCCAGCCTTAAATTACATAGAGAGTAATGAAAAATCGTTAGGTGCTTTGATTATATTATTCAAACATACAGAGTCTGCATTTCAGGAAACTAAATCTAGTTTTGCTTAGTGTATTAATTAAAAATGCAATCTTGCCGGTGACTATTAGTGGTGGGAATCAGCAGGGACCTGGGGATATGATATTATATTTATATTTAGGCCACGATAAATTTATATTGTGATTCTAACAAAAATATGAATGTCAAAAGTTAAACCAAAACTAAAATTGTTGCCATAAGGATATCGATGCAGTACTGCGAGAGACAGAAAAAAAATTCTAAAATCTATTTTCCGCTCACATAGTGACTACTGTAGGTGATTTCAGCATGTATGAAAGGAGAATTGGGGGAAAAAAATGTACATGAAAAGGGTTGAGTTTCTTCGTCTGTAAGACAGCTGAGCCCTTGGGCTTCGGCAACCACAAGGTGGCATCTTGCTTCCTGAAGGAGACTTCCGTTTCATGTCTGATCTTAGGGGGACGCACATTTACAGCATCCTAAAAGCAGGTGGGAGTGTGTGTGTCATGGGCTCAGTGTGTTCATGACTAACCTGCGTATATTTAATGAGCAATACCATCATTTAACTCAGCCCCTCTTTCTCTTGTTAAACGGACTATACAACCACTGTCAGACAGCAGCATTCATTCCTCCATGGAGAAACATGAGGTAGCTTAAATGGGACGGTATGTGTGCATATAAGTACAATAGGGAGAGGTAACCAGAATAGCGTCACAGAACGGGAGATCTTGCTTTTCGGCTACACATTATACATGAGCTTGGAGGAAAAAAAAGTTAATTAATGATTTGGTTTACTCTTATGTTCTGTTTCTCAGAGACCCCAAAACTATTTTTAAAAGCTCTGAAAATATACTTAACATTTAAAAATCAGGTTGATACTTCCCTGACTTTTCCTAATCTTATGAGAAATGATGAAACACAGTTTCAAAGATGATAAATGCTGTAAACATCCTCCATAAGAAATGTCACATTACTTATGTTTGGGGTCTCCGAGAACTATGAAATTAAATATAAAAAATCTAATTAATTTCTGCATACTAAATCTCTCTGACTGGCTTTAACATACATTTTTCCACAATGTGTTTTTGCTACGGCCAAACCTGACCATCAGAAACAGTGGTTTTCATTGATAAGGAAACTTATAACAAAGGAAAAAAATAAAAATAACTACTACCAACATTTACTGTATATTTTTATTATATATTTAATTTATTAAAACAGAACACTATAAAAAAGAAAAACATCTTGCCCAAAATGGATCACTCAAAATAGAAAACAAATACACAAAAAAATATGCATGCACACAAAAGAAAACAAGGGAAAATAGACATGAAGAAAGAAAAATCATAAGATGAGGTTGCTTGTCTAAGGTCCACTGGTATGAATAATTTCTACCCAGTTGTTTTGCATTCACAGATCAGACAGATATTGTTTTGTGTTTCCCTCTTTTTCCACAATTGCTCTTTCAGTACTGACAGCTACAGGGAACATGACTATCAGTGAGAGAGAAAGACTGTGAGAAAGAGGGAGACTGAAGTGGAGGCTACTGACTACTCCTGAAGTTCATTATCTTCACCTCCGGCTCACGCGCTCTCCTCACCTTTTCATTTCTTCCCACCATTTGCCATATGGAGGAGCAGTGCATACTGAGTAAACAGTTCCATTTCCGTTGACGGCAGGTCATTACAGGACGTGTTCATTTTCCCTTTCACAGGCTGGCTTTAGCAGCTGCACCTTCACTGATTCTATAGGTGCAATTAAACATCTGCTTGGCGTAACTGATTAATAAGATCCAAGTGCCGAACACTGTAGATGTGGCTGGTGGGAAATGTGTTCATATTTTTCTCACTTATTCAATTTAGTTGAATTCAAGCCCAATGTAAAATATCATGCAAAATAAAAATTAATATGAATCCTAATGGCTATTTTGCTCACCGACATGAATATTTATTTTTTTATGTATTTTATTTGTGTGTATATTTTATATTATTTGATGTTTTATTGATATTATTATTATTATACATACATATATAATGTATTATTAATAAAACTGATTATATCATCACATGATTTTTTATATTATGAATGAATACACTACTACTATTATTACTACTACTAATAATCTAAAATATTATATACTGATGGAAATTTAACTGTTTACTGTTTATATATTCAGCAAGACATAAGAAAATGTCCATCTATACTAAGATTCCTTACTACACTAATATTTTAGTAAGACTTTTAATTGTAGCTTGCATTCTACACTCTAGGGTTTACTTTCTCACATTTGGAGAGAAAGAGTAATATTACATTCACTTTTCCAATCCTTGAGTGAGGCTAAAGGCTCAAATCTGCTGTCTCGCCTTGGTCAAATGGTCAACAACAAAATTATTTCCTGTCACACTCCAGAGTTTAAGTCTAGCCAGCCAACATGATCTTTATTCATTTATAACCAAATATGAAATGAGACAGAACAAAATGCAGCATGACCACATCTGCATCACCAAAACCAGAAGAAAACTACTAAGCCGACTTAACAACACAATTTACCTCAAGAACAGTTTTTGTTTTCGCTTGTGTTTGAGGAATGCATGTTCTTGATTATCAGCTTCAGTGTGGAGCCGTTCATGTAAATAGGTTCACATCTTGGGAAGCTAATATGCAAAGAAGCTGTGTCCCGTGTGTCAGGATCTGTGGAACAAGGAGATTAATGGAATCCTAAAAGTGTAAATTATAGCCTTTACCCACTGCAGCGTGGAGAGGAGGGCCGACAGCCCCCAGGGAGGCTCCCAACAAAGCAATTCCACCAGCTCCACACATGCAGATCTCCTATACACAGAGGTGAAGGGCAATTTCCCCTAGTCTCACTTCGTTATTTATTTCCACAGATAGACTGGCTGGACACATCTACATATCCACGTGATGGTGCCTGCACATGTTGTACACAGGTAATAATGTGCTGGCAGCGGGGGGTGGAGGGTCGGCAGGGACAGCAGATTCCACTGTACGACTCTAAACCTCAGACTGGAAGAAAAAACCTGATGACCAATTAGGCAATATCGCGTTCATTTACTGTTCATTATCGCAGATCGAATCGCCAGCGATAATGAACACAATATTGCCTAATTGTCAGTGAACTACGGCTCTGTGTAGTAAATGCCGCTCCATCTGAAAGCAGGTGATGGAGATTTACTACTAATCATGGAACCTGCTTTACTGACGAGATGCGCATGACAATCGCATGCGATTAATTGCACAGCCCTAATCCACACCAACACACAATAACATTCTGTTTATAGTGCACACTGCAGTTTTGTCATCTGCCACTTTAAATATTCGAGCAGGATGGATTCTGATTGGCTGTCAATGTTTTTATCAACTGGAAAAAAGTTTTGATATGGATTCCTTCCTCTGTGCCGTTATCGTTATAGTTGTGGTGTGGACTCCGCTACTACTTTGTATTTAGAACAATTTTTAAAATGATATTGTTATAGTTACCGCCCTTGGTGTGAACGGGCCTTTAATGATCTATGTATATTAATCTGAATAAAAAAACTGTTTAGCATCATAATATTTGATCAAAATGATGTAACTGTGTTAGGGATATACCATATCAGTTATGGACAGTTATTACATCGAATAATATTGAATATTTAATTGCATATGCTAATTTCCTTTATTTTTACATTTAGACTACCTTTATCATTATCTGAAACTTACTTAAAATGAATATTAATATTTAAATACTACCATTTAAAATCACTTGAATAATGTTAACCAACAGTCAAATATTTGGGCATCGTTTAATCAAACTCACATTCAGATCTGGTATGTAATGCCCACTTTTCACCATCAAATCAATTCCTAATTGATAAAATCATATCCCACTTTACATTATTTCACGTTGAACTTCCAGTTTCACATTACAGAAGAAAAACAGGTTGCAAACCGGCAATTTACAATGACTTTAAATCTGAAAATGAGCAATATCCCTGAAATACATGTGTATGTTGTGTCATGTTGGCTACATGAGGCAATGACATGAACTGCTCTAGACGCTCTCACACACAAAAAATGCAAAGCTATTCACATGAGACCATTTTACCGTCTAATGGAGAGGAAGAGAAACAACAACAAAAAAAACTGCAGCTAACCTCTCAGAATTGCTCATTCAGATCTGGTATGTAATGCCCACTTTTCACCATCAAATCAATTCCTAATTGATAAAATCATATCCCACTTTACATTATTTCACGTTGAACTTCCAGTTTCACATTACAGAAGAAAAACAGGTTGCAAACCGGCAATTTACAATGACTTTAAATCTGAAAATGAGCAATATCCCTGAAATACATGTGTATGTTGTGTCATGTTGGCTACATGAGGCAATGACATGAACTGCTCTAGACGCTCTCACACACAAAAAATGCAAAGCTATTCACATGAGACCATTTTACCGTCTAATGGAGAGGAGGAGAAACAACAACAAAAAAACTGCAGCTAACCTCTCAGAATTGCAGCTGACAGGAGGGCACCTCAGGACAGAAAGCCATAATTATAAACACCTTGTATTGTATGTATTATAATGGAGTGATGCGTGTCTGATGGATGAAAACATTTCTTCCTTCCTACCTCAGATCTGGCAACACCACTGTCATCTGCACCCCCCCACCCCCAAGTCTCCTTTTTTACTATACATTAAGATACAATCGCCGGTTGGCACTTCTCCAGTTTCAGATGCATTTGAATAATACATGACCTGCCCTTTCACTGACATCACGGTGCCAGAGCACCAACAAGGTATGAATCTTATTCTATATATACTTTCAATGTTCAGCTGTTCACAATCTATACTGTCAACAATTTATCACAGGATGCAGAGTGGCGTTGCCAAGTTATCAGAGTGGTCCGCGGCCGTGTATGATCTAGTTGGAGCATCTGGCTCTTCACTGCTCGTGACATTAGCTCAGACAAGAGAATCAGTGGACTATTGAATGCAATTACAGTAAGCAAGACAGCCAATAAAGATTGATAGGGCTTTTTCATTTTATCACACAAGGAAACATAACGGTGGTGAGGCTTCGCCTTCAACTGCCTGCATCTAATAATGATTGAGGGTGTGCCATGGTGTGGGCAAGACAAGAGGTGAGAGAGGGAGAGAGAAAGAGCATATACACAATTGGGCTCTGCCCTTTTATCTATGCACATGCATCACGGACAAACAGGGATACACACTCTCCCGGTAACAGAAAGTATACGCATGCAAACACAGCCACATGACTTTCCGAGTTTGTGTGAGAGGTTTGGTGAATAATTGCATTCTGAGGATTTTAAAGGAGAGAAAAGCCCTCGACGTGCCCGTGCTCGGTTAATGATGAATATTTACATAACATCGATCACATTTTTGCAAGCAATCTCAATGATTAAGAGGGGAGAGAGTCACCATGCATATTTAAACAATACGAGAGATAATAAATGAGCCCTTTCAATACAATCAACAACCTCAGGCAACACAGGAAAAAACATCACAAGAGAAAATATCTCGGCTGTTGACCACGCTGAAAGGCCAAAAAGACCCCCGTCTAAGAGCTCGGATACATATTCATACCGCAGCGTTGTTGCATTTAAACAAAGCGTGTTTACCGAAAAGCGAAACTGACAGGTCACATGAAAATGACCTGACAAGATTCTGAAAGGTGACTATCGGGGCAAAACACATTATGAATTGCAGTTTTCAAATGGACACATGCAAACATGACAAATGTTTAATTCCTTGAAAGAGAGTGGGGGGAAAAGCCATTTTCTGGGAGACACTGTGGAGATGACATGTCAACGCAAGGCTGTTCTATTATTTGCTTGAGTAATCATAACAATACAACATGCTTTCCCCCAAGAGTTAATTGCAATGTGGAGGAACAGGCCAATGCAAGCAATTCTATATTTGTACGAGTGTGTTGGCGTGCAGCTTTTCTCTTGAGATAAGAGAAAAATTCTCATTTTAACATGATATGTGATACTTATTGATATATCATTAACTATTCTAGTAAAATAGTGCTCCATAGTGGGTATGGCATGGTTACTGTATAAATTAGGATTGACAACTGATTTAATTTTAATCATATCATACTAATAGCATGCCAATTAATCAAATAATCAAAATATATGCTGAAAAAAGCCCCTAAATGAAGATAATTATTGTCGCAGACTTTTTTTTTTTCAGTGTAATTTTGGACCACAGTTAATTTCATCAAATGGACAAAAACATTTTTCAAAATAAATTATTTTGTGTTCTGCAGAAAAAAGTCATTGAGGTTTGGAACAACATGAGGATAAACGTAAAATGTATTTGCATTACATTTCATTTCATTACAGAATTTTCATTTTCAATATACTATCACTGCAAACTTGAAAAACATCAAGGTAGTACTTGAAGCTTAAATTGCTGTGAGTGCAGGGAAAATTCTTATAAATTTATGCACGAGGCAAAGGACATAATTGTATTTTTTTTAATGATATAAACATATGAAAAAATTCTATATTTAATTAAGATTTTATTAATATATTATTTATTTTTCAATCATTAATCACACTAAATTAGCATGCTAACTTAACATCTCTAATGTTTATATATGTTTGGTGGACTAACTATGTGTCTCTGGTTAACAATTACACCCAATTACACAAGTAAACCACTAAACAAGCACTTTAAACACTCTGTCATCAAAGTTTGCATCCTGCATCTAAAAGGAGATTTGGAGGGTGTGTGTATGTCAGGACCTGACAGCTAAGGATATTTGCATGCACACAAAGTTTTCACAAGCCGCTGGGCTCTTATCACCTCAGATAAGGCCTGACTGGCCTTTTACCTAGGGGAGCCAGGTCTAATCTGAAAAAGCCTGTCACTAACAAAGAGAGATCCCTTCCTCAAGGATAGGAATGCTAAAGTGAAACCCAACTTTTCTCCTCTGCCGCTTTACTTCCTTTATCTGCCCCTTCATTTGGGCCCAGACTTATTACACCCACACTGCAACACTTTCACACCGGCTCAACCACACCACTACCCATCGATATTGTCCCTCTTGCCCTTACTGTCTGATAAGTGCAAATGAATGGCCAAATAAATATTGACAAACTGTTCTTTTTTTCACTCATTCCACACCAGATTGACTTTGTCTACACACTGGCAGTTATCACAATAAGCTCTCTGCCTCTTACGTGTGCATCTGCTTTCATCAAAGATAAAAGACTGAATTTAATCCAAGGATAATATGTCCGTCACGTTTATTCACCTGCAAAAAAAAAAAAAAGTGTAAAAACAGTCAGTGATTGTTAAATCTATCAAACCAACAGCCATTTATCAAGGCACATGGTGAGATTAAACAGGAATATAGAAATATCTTTGTTGTTAATGAGGGTGGCGGCGTATAAAAAGAAGGATACACAAACCGCACACAACAGTAAAGCGGTGTTAAGCAAAATGCTTGCATGATAAAAGAGCACCCATATTCTCTAAAGGTAAGCAGTTCTGTTAACACACAAGCTCTAACTTCCAGTAGTGGAGCTTTGTTAAGATTCATATCAGCAAATGTCAAAACGAATTAAAAAAGATAACCGTCATTCAGAATAGGCTCCGGCACTCTGACATATTGCTCATAGACGGGGAAGATAAGGCAGACCCAGCCTCCTGTTTCTCAGTCAGGACCCACTGCATTTCCTGCACATCCAAAGAGCTAATTCCCCCGCTCATATGAATATGCCATTTTCATACTGCCAAGATGATGAATCCCTGAACTGTACGTCACTGTTAGCCGGCCCCACCAAAAATGCCATATTAATGTCAAATGAGATATAACGATTTAGATTTGTCAGATTGCCCAGTGTCAGTCCACATCCATCTTGTGAGCTGATGGAGATTTCCCATCAGACAATGAGACGAAGAACAGATAACACACCTCTGTGTTGGGCTGCTCTCAATGGAGGAAAAGGGGCAAAAGTAGTTATTCCAACTACTCTGTTCACTGTAGCTAATCAGGAGCAGTAACAGAATACACATATGCAATTTTATATGTAAAAATTAAATATATGGATATTAAACTTACCTACTGTAATTATTTAGGGAGATCGGGGCAATTGCAATAGTTTCCTTCAAAACTCAAAGACTACTGTAAATCTACTTATCAGTTGGTATGAAACGTGAAACGTCAAAATTAAGCTAACTATAACCATGATTCTCAATCAACGGTATGTGCACCTCCAACATGCAGGTCAGTAGTTCTCAAGGGATACTTGGAAAGAGTTGTATTTATAAAAAAATCAATCATTCAATAAATAAATAAAACATGTTTTGTTGATTTCAAAAGGAATTAAACTCCAATTCATATCAGACTGCTACAATTAACCCAATCACACACACCCAAATGTAACAAACAATGGACTCATATCTTGACAAATCAAAGTCATCAACATTTTATATTGTGTGAAGCATCTAATAACTCCTCAAATAGATATTTTGTTCATTAAGCATTTTGAAGATACATTGTTGAATTCAGTCATAATTTTTTTTTCTGACCTCACAGCCATAATCAAATCCTGTATGGCAGCTACATTTGAAAGAAAATGGTATAGAAAATATTCCCATTCAGAAATTGCTAGTAAAAGTTAAAATAATTACAGAGAACACATTGAATTAAACATGAAATTTTGAAGCAAAAAGACAATTTTAGAATATTTTTTTATTTTATTTACAACTTCAAAAATAATTTATTACAGGGTACCAGCATCAGTCTTTGCATCTGTCATTCACGTTAACTTCTAACCAGCAACCTACAGATAAAATAGATATGAGATTAAAAGACAAAAGCTTAGATAACAGGAATTTTCTGAAATTTCTGACAAAGTGAAATGATTGCTGAAATGACCTTCTTCACTCCAGCTTATGTGCGACTGAAGACATTTAGTGTCACAGTTGCCCCCCATTGCCCCAATCACGTGAAATCACCTGCCTGCTGATGGTTCACTTATGTGTTGTCCTCCTGTGTTTAGAGTGCTACATTACAGTTTAATAAATAGCACACAGAGGTCAAGAAGAGAGGTTCCCTGCCCAGCCCAGAGCACAAGGCAGAGAAAAAAACAAGCTTCCAGCATTTTAAAGGTCATTAATGAAGCAGAAAGGAACTGTTTAGCATACCGTATGCTCCCTCTTTAACAATATCATCAGCTTAACGGGTTCAAGCTACAATGCATCAGCTCCAAGATACAATCTCCGATAGCAATTAAGCAGGAAACGTGCAATTTGCTGAAGAAAAAAAATAGTCAATACCTATTATTGGATCTGCATACTGAAGAAGTATGTTTCTCCTAGACTATCTGCACCAGCAATCAGGCCCTTGAACTGAGATGTATTTCACTTAGCAGTGATTCTCAAACAAGAGCACCCCAAAATGCATGTAAGAGATACTTTGAAAGATTTTCATTCATAAATCGAATAAAAAATAAATACATTTCTACAGTTTCTATATCTAGTTCTACCGTTTATTTTAGAGAGAGCAAGTAACTGCTAGGGCTGCACAATTAATCGAATTTCTAATCGCGATTACAATTATGGATGCCACAATTACGTAATTGTTAAAAGTGGCAATTAATCGTTCAAAGTCCACTTATGTTATTCTGCGTGCTTAAGATGTGTTTTTTTTTCTTTCTATATGTTATCTTAAGGGTTTTCGCCATTATTTTAATTTTAGTTTTAGTATAACATTATAATACTGTAGCGTCTCAACCAATCTGACACACTAATTTTTATTTGATTTAAAAACGCAGAACTCCCACTTGAGATTCCGGACTTCCTCATTGGACAAGCCCTTCTTGAGAGGCGTGAATCTCTGCAGGCTTTAAAGGCCACACTTCATGTGACCCGCCCCAGTTGGTGGTTCGGTCGATGCTAAGATGAAGATGCTGAGAAAACGCTTCAAGATATCAAAGCTCAGTGCCAGGCCTTTCGGCCTTGACTTTTCCATTCACCAAAAGATTCTCTGACTCAAACTGGTTCTTTTCATCAACTAATTTCAGCAAGATCCTGGGCCTTAAGATTGCATCAGGAATCTCTTTCAGACCGCCGAGACTCGCAAGTATCAAACTTAGTCTTATTAATTGATACATTAAGTATCAGTTACACCTTTTTACAAAGGTGTGTTTGAACTCAGAACCTGACGTATCCCTGAAGGCTTAGATCTGCTGAATATGCAAATGGTTCCATAAATGTCATTCCTTATGCCTCTTTCTTTAGGGTTAAACTTTAACCCTTTCCTATACCAACTGTATGTGTGTGTGTGTGTGTGTATGTGTACGTTAGACCAGTTTATGTGTTTATGTAGTATGTTAGACTAGTTTAAGTGTTTATGTAGTTAATAAAACCTTACTTGTATCACACTTGACGTGTTCATTGTGTGCTCATAACCGGAGTCACTAATCATGCAGATTTACGCTACAAACTTTTGTAGAATTGTACAGTAAGAAAGTTATTTCCCTTAACCAGGAAATTAACGTTCTTAGAATTGACAAGACAGTTGACCCTGAGAGGTCAGCTAAATATCTACAGCGGATCTAAAATATTCATAATTAATCATAACTAGTTATGGTTAATTATTCATATTTCCCATGAGCTGATTCGTTACAATACCATTCATATTTTTACTTTTTTATAATTTAAAGAAGAAATCAATCCGATGTATATTTGACATTTGAAGGCTTAATACTATTAAAAAGCACTAAAAGTTTTTCAGTTAGAGTGTTTGCAGCTTGTTTATTTGCATATAAAAATACGGCATGCAGTTGCATCAAACAATGGTATAAACATCATTCAATGTAAATTGTGATAATCATAATTAATAATCGCAATTACAATTTCAAGGGAATAATCGACAATTATGATTTTTGTCAAAATTGTGCAGCCCTAGTAACTGCATTTTTATGTTATTTAGAAATAGTAGTCTTGTAAAAATCTTACCATCCTACGTCAATACTCTTTTTTAAACCACTGACCTTTCAGTCATGCCCTTGGTTAAAAAATATTAATTAAAAAAACGTCTGCGGTGTGTAAGGAAGCATATTCTCAGTGTGTGTGTGTGGTTCTCGCTTTCCGTGATGTTGTCCAGTAGGTTGTCTACAATTCTCTTAACAGAATCTCCATGGTGATTGATTCACTGGGTCATTGCCTAGACCTCTCCTCTTCAACCATAGAGCAATATACACGTATAACATTTACCACCTGTGGCACTGGCGTGACATGTTCCATTATTCATTCAACTTCTCAAGTCTTGTGATGGTCCCTCTCAGATGACTCTTTTGAATAAGGCCACAGCTTTTTAAAAGAGAAAGACTGCATGTTTTCAGAATGGCTGAAAGCCTATGTATAACACACACTCAACGTATTCAAATATGACACTCAGATTCATACTCTAAACCTCTGTTACCTTGAGAAATATGAACTGTATATACAGCCATAAGGGCAACACACACAATACTGACAGGTAAGTGGATTTTTTTCCCCTTGTTCTTAAAACAGTCCAGTGTAAAACTTTAACTATCACAAAAATGTTATGAATACAGGAAAGTTCAGGGAAAAGGTCTCCAAAAAATGTAAACTGTGATTATCAACTCATTCTCATATCAACTCATATGGCATCCAAATCCATATGAATTTTTAGATTAAAGAGAGAGAGAGAGAGAGAGAGAGAGAGAGAGAGAGAGATTAGAAAATGAAGAAAAAAATGCTACAATAAAAACCTGGTAACTGGTTAACTGTAAGTTATCTTGCTACAGAATATGCAGTGAAAACAGTATAAGGTTTAACACTGAATTATGTGTAATTTTAATGTAAAATGCTGTGATATTTATGGTTTTGCAAGCAAAATCTATGAATTACCATAAAATTTAAGGTTTAAAAAAATATATAATAATAAGAAAAACACGTAAAGGACTTCCTCAATTCTATCTCATTGCATTACCACATATTCAAACTTGCTGCATCAATTGTCGTTAATGAAAATGTGTCAGATCTCAGTAAAATCACCAAAACGTCTCTAGGTTACGTATGTAACCATGGTTCCCCGAGGGAACGAGATGCTGCGTCGAGATTCGCTTTGGGAACGCCCCTGTGTGACCGCGTTCTGAAGCATGTGTAAAATCAGTTCAATGGAGCAGCGAGACGTCATGAGTGGGGTGATGTGAGCGCCAGGAAGTATAAAAGTGCATCAGGCAGAGCACAAGTTAGCTTCGATGAAGTAGCGCCTGGAGGGATGCAGGGAGTATGGCAAAGAGACGCACCGTCTCATTCCCTCGGGGAACCATGGTTGCATACGTAACCTAGAGACGTTCCCCTTCAGGAACTCGAGCTGCGTCGAAATTCGCTTTGGGAACGAGAATACCCACTGCGCCATACTACTAAGTCCCTGCCTGTGTGTATCAGATGAGCACATCAAGAAGAGAGAACTTGGGAACCTGGGGTAGATGCCAGGTCTAGGTTATAGAAGTGGACAAAAGTGTGCGGAGAGGACCAGCCCGCCACACCACAAATGTCCTCCTACTCATAGTCTGCTTGGTCGCCGGAGATCCTTTCTTTGGCGGACCAAAGCAAACAAACAGCTGATCTGCCTTACACCACGGGGCAGCTCTGTGTGCGTAAGCGTCCAGTGCTCTAACTGGACAGAGCAGATTAAGCCTTTCTTGGCCTACTTCCTGGAACGGAGGAGGACAGAATGCTTGAAATACTATGGCCCCTGGCGAAGAAGTGGGCACCATAAGGACATACCCGACCCTCGGGTAAAGGAATGCCCTAACCATGCCTGGAGCAAATTCCAGGCACAAAACAGAAAGTGCCTGCAGATCCCCGATCCTTTTAAGTGAGGAAATAGCGAGGAGAAAGATAGACTTGAGTGTGAGCAACTTGACTGAAACTTCTTCTATGGGTTCTTCTATGGGTTCATTGCATAAGCCCTCCAGAACCACAGCCAGGTCCCATGAGAGCACCTTAGTGCGCTGTACCGGCCTCAGCCCCAGGGTGCCACGGAGGAAACAAGTGATAAGTGGTTGTCTTCCCAATGATTGACCACCCAGAAGGGCGTTGTAAGCAGCTAAGGCCGCCACGTATACCTTCAGAGTGGAGGGAGATAACCCTGTGGAGAATCGCTCCTGCAGAAACTCCAGAACTGTACCAATTGGGCAGTTGACTGGGTCTTGCAGTCGCTGTCCACACCATGAAGTGAAAAGCTTCCACTTTAAGGCATACTGTTTCCTAGTGGCGGGAGCTCTGGACTGGAGTATGGTCTCAACAACCTCAGTTGAGAGACCAGATGCTAGGAGCCCCCTCGGGGGCCACGTCCACAACTTCCATAACTCCGGGTTCATAGTCTGCTTGGTCGCCGGAGATCCTTTCTTTGGCGGACCAAAGCAAACAAACAGCTGATCTGCCTTACACCACGGGGCAGCTCTGTGTGCGTAAGCGTCCAGTGCTCTAACTGGACAGAGCAGATTAAGCCTTTCTTGGCCTACTTCCTGGAACGGAGGAGGACAGAATGCTTGAAATACTATGGCCCCTGGCGAAGAAGTGGGCACCATAAGGACATACCCGACCCTCGGGTAAAGGAATGCCCTAACCATGCCTGGAGCAAATTCCAGGCACAAAACAGAAAGTGCCTGCAGATCCCCGATCCTTTTAAGTGAGGAAATAGCGAGGAGAAAGATAGACTTGAGTGTGAGCAACTTGACTGAAACTTCTTCTATGGGTTCTTCTATGGGTTCATTGCATAAGCCCTCCAGAACCACAGCCAGGTCCCATGAGAGCACCTTAGTGCGCTGTACCGGCCTCAGCCCCAGGGTGCCACGGAGGAAACAAGTGATAAGTGGTTGTCTTCCCAATGATTGACCACCCAGAAGGGCGTTGTAAGCAGCTAAGGCCGCCACGTATACCTTCAGAGTGGAGGGAGATAACCCTGTGGAGAATCGCTCCTGCAGAAACTCCAGAACTGTACCAATTGGGCAGTTGACTGGGTCTTGCAGTCGCTGTCC
>NW_015505248.1:1978875-1979437 GCF_001515645.1 Sinocyclocheilus grahami | reverse complement strand
GTCTCAACAACCTCAGTTGAGAGACCAGATGCTAGGAGCCCCCTCGGGGGCCAGCCCAACAACTTCCATAACTCCGGGTGGGGTGAAGAAAGGTGCCCCCCACCTGAGAGAGGAGGTCCCTCCTGATCGGAATCTCCAGCGGAGAGCCGTCGAGGAGGGACATCAGGTCCGAGAACCATACTCGGGCCGGACAGAACAGGGCTACTAGCAACAGACGGACCCCATCCTGGCATACTCTCTCCAGAGCTCCCGGGAGCAGAGCGATTGGGGAAAAGCGTACAGACGAAGTCTCGGCCACGTCTGCACCATGGCATCCAGCCCCAGTCGAGCTGGATGCGTGAGGGAGAACTAGAGCGGGAAGTGTGTCGTTTCCTGCGACGCAAATAGATCCACTTCCGCCTGGCCAAATTCCCTCCAGAGGAGCTCCACCACCTCCGGGTGGAGTCTCCATCCCCAGGGCCTCAGCCCCTCTCTCGACAGGATGTCTGCCCCCTGATTGAGATACCCAGGGATGTAGACTGCTCTTAGCGAGAGGAGCTTCCCCTGAGCCCACAGATGGATT
>NW_015505248.1:1977626-1978689 GCF_001515645.1 Sinocyclocheilus grahami | reverse complement strand
CTCGACAGGATGTCTGCCCCCTGATTGAGATACCCAGGGATGTAGATTGCTCTTAGCGAGAGGAGCTTCCCCTGAGCCCACAGATGGATCTGGCGCGCCAGCTTGTACAAGGGGCACGAACGCAGACCCCCCTGCCGATTGATGTAGGAGACCACCAATGTGTTGTCTGTGCGGACAAGCACACGATGTCCCCTTAGGTCTGGAAGGAAGTGTGTCAGAGCTTGAAATACGGCCAGCATGTCCAGGCAGTTGATGTGCCAAGTGAGATGATGGTCTTTCCACAGACCCTGGGCAGAGCGGCCGCTCACGACCGCCCCCCAACCCGTGAGAGAGGCATCTGTCGTTAGCGTTACACGACGACAAGGAGCCCCTAACATCGGGTCTTGAAGTTGGAACCAACGTTTCTTCCACATGTCCAAGGCACGTAAGCATCGCCACGTGACCTTGATCATGCAAAGCAGATTCCCCCTCTGGGAAAATCCCTTGGTCCTGAGCCACCACTGCAAGGGTCTCATGTATAGCAGGCCAAAAGGTATCCCGTTGGATGCCGCTGCCATCAAACCCAACAGCCTCTGAAACTGTTTGACAGTGAGTGACTGGCCTTCTCTTACTCTCTTGACTGTCGTGAGGATTGACTCGATACGAGCAGGAGACAAACATGCTTGCATCGTGGTAGAATCACACACCACGCCTAAATAAGTGGTTCTCTGTAGTGGAGAAAGTACACTCTTCTTGGCGTTTAGTCTTAACCCCAGCTCTCTCATATGGGTGAGGACGACATCTCGATGCCGAGCTGCCATCTGCTCCGATCGAGCTAGTATCAACCAATCATCGATGTAATTGAGTATGCAGATGCACTGGAGTCGCAAAGGAGCCAGAGCTGCATCCACACACTTCGTGAAAGTGCGGGGTGAGAGTGACAGGCCAAAGGGAAGAACTTGATTTTGGTATGCTTCGTCCCTGAAAGCAAACCTCAGGAACTTCCAGTGTTGAGGAAGGATGGAAACATGGAAATAAGCATCTTTGAGATCTATCGTAACAAACCAGTCCTCGGACTGGATTT
>NW_015505248.1:1959296-1976851 GCF_001515645.1 Sinocyclocheilus grahami | reverse complement strand
GTAACAAACCAGTCCTCGGACTGGATTTTAGATACTATCTAATTGATAGCGAGCATCTTGAACCAAAGCCGTTTGATAGCGTGGTTCAGAAGATGGAGATCTAAGATCGGACGCAACCCCCCCATCCTTCTTCGGAACGATAAAGTAACGGCTGTAGAACCCGGACGCTCTCTCAAGAGGGGGAACATGTTCTATGGCCCCCTTCCTCAAGAGAGTATCTACTTCTTGTTCCATTACCAGAGCCTGCTCGGGGTCCACTAGTGTGGGGATGACCCCGTTGAAACGAGGCGGATGAGAACCGAACTGGATTCTGTAACCTTACTCTACAATCTGCAGGACCCATTTTGATATATTTGGCAGAAGTTTCCACGCTGCCAGAGAATCTACTAAGGGAACCAGCCTCTCGAGGCTGGCCTCTGGTTTTATTAGAGGAGCCAGTTCGGTGCCCTGAAGCGGATGACCGGCAGGGAACAACCAACCTGACTTCTGTAGCCCCTTCACTTGAGAGGTCGAGCTCTCCCGTGCCATACCATTGCCGGGCGGCAGCTGGGATTTTCGCTCATCCAGAAACATCATAAACGTTGGAACGCCGCCACTTGCTTCTTCGCCTCCTGAAACCTATCGACGACAGTGTTGGCTGCGTCGGCAAAAAGGCCAGAGGGCGATAGCGGGGTGTTTAGGAGGAAAACTCTGTCGTTATCTTGCATTTCAGACAGATTCAACCACAGATGCTGTTCCGTGGCCACCATAGCTGAATTTTTGGGTGAACTATCCCTTTAACTCCTAAGACTCTACGGCCTATACTGAAAATAAAGAGCATCATCAACCCAATGCATGTCATTTTCTTAAGTGCTGATGACTAACAAGGCTTAAATCCATTCTAATATGAACATTGCTATAAATGTCTTAATTAAAGATGTAAATACCAGCCCCACTTCAAAATCAGGCCAGACATCAGAATTAAACATGTGGCAGAGAAGCGAACGGGACGCCATGTTGGAGGAGACTCCCAATGAAAGAGAATTAGAAAGGAGCTGACCCAAATATCGTCTCACCAACAGAGGAATCGTGTTATGCTAAGTAGGCCATAAAGGTACTTAAAGATTATGCAAAATTATCTTTTAATGGATGACACGGAGAAATGAAAGACAGGCAAATCTCCAGGCGAGGGAAAGGTAACCGCCCCTCAACGCGTGTGTGGTGACAGCCACAGGGCATGAAAGGAGTTGTGATGAGGTACATAAAGGCAGGTGGGGACAGAGAGAGCCGGGGCATTTTGGTAAGAAAATATTAAAGGTTTTATAAAACCTGATATTTCTAAGAGTTCATATAGATATTCATCAATACAAGTTACAGTATATAGTGCATACGAAAACAAATCAATAAAGTGTTTTAACCCTGTACAGCCTGACATATGAAATAATAGTAAGAAAAAATATTTAAAAAAAGCTCTCATACTCCATATTCTCACCTCACTTTTATTCAGAGACCCAAACTGAGCAAAAACGTGCTTTTTGGCAATGTAAATGAGCAAATTGCAAGATTAAATTATGACAGCTTGTAATGTACACCAATTAAATCTTTAGAACAGTATAACAGACTACATACATAAAATGCATATAAATATCAGTTGTCACTCTATATTTCCCAATAATATGTACTATGATATTTAAATGTTTTATTTTATGATCACAGCTATGTAGTTTTTATTATGGGGGACAAAACATATAATGCAATGTAAAACAAAGATGAAGGAGTATTTTACAAAGAAACATTCCTCAAAAGCTTGATGTATCATATGTAACACTCACATTTTAACATGAGTTAATGACAATCAGACTGCTTCAGTCCAGTAACTTCATCTTGAAATATTAGTAAGAATATAAAAGTTATTCTTACATTTACTTTATAAAAATCAGTAAAGATTTCATGGCAAAAATGCACATGCACCACAATCTGAAGGGGGACATTTTTACAATTAGAAGGCCGTTTACTTGCTAAAATGTTATCAATCAGATGACAGAAGTATGTAGTAGATACAATATGTACAAAATGGTTTTTCAGAAAAGTTTTATGTTAATAATTTAGAGGCCATAGGAATTTGTGTATCAAATATGATAAGTAGGCTTCAGGGTTAAGCACAATTATGATTATGTTTTACATTTTAGACCTTCGTCTTATTTATGCAGGCACACACATTGAGAAATCATGTCCATCCAGTGTTCTTCTTCCCACCTCTCTCAATCAGACCTCTCCCACAGGCACACACATACACGTCTCACCAAAACCAGCAGTGGGGCAGCGGTGAGGCCCTTGTGGAAACCATGCACCGTGAACCCTGAATTTTATGACTTCATTATTTTCCTTCCCCACAACGCTTGCTTTCATTTGAACAAGTCTCCACATTGGTATAATGAGAGTGCTATAAAAACGTTGCTTTAAAAGGGTTTGCATACTCTCCCATTCTCAGCTCAACCCTTCAGCAAGCATATGGCAGGTAATCAGGTCGGCAATCACAGTACCCATAATACGTGCTGCATGATTTCAGCATTGTGCTATTATCCATCTGTTTCTGCACGAAAACACATAAACCTTCCTGTGAGAGGTCAGTGCTTTCATAGCACTCCTAGATCCTCAAAGATTTCCTGCCTTCTTCCTAGGAAGCGGCACTCCTGATTTCAAATGGTCTCTGGATTTGTTTTTTCTTTTCTCCATCTTCCTGGATAATTCCCCGACAAAGGTACACTTACAGTCTGTCTGTTTATCCATCTACCTGTATATCCACATCTCTATGCATACACTATAGGAGGAATGGGCCAAAATACCAGCAACTGTGTGTGAAAACCTTGTGAAGACTTACAGAAAATGTTTGACCTCTGTCATTGCCAACAAAGTGTATATAACAAAGTATTGAGATGAAATTTTGTTATTGACCAAATACTTATTTTCCACCATAATTTGCAAATAAATTCTTTAAAAATCCTACAATGTGATTTTCTGGATTTTTTTTTCTCATTTTGTCTCTCATAGTTGAGGTATACCTATGATGAAAATTACAGGCCTCTCTCATCTTTTTAAGTGGGAGAACTTGCACAATTGGTGGCTGACTAAATACTTTTTTTCCCCACTGTATCTATCTCTCTTGTCTATCTTCACACACATCAATCTATCTATCTATCCATCCATCCATGATTCTAATGATTCTATTATCTATCAATCTATCATCTTCTGTCTATCTATGTATCTATCTACATAACTACATGTCTGTCTGTCCGTCCATCCATCCATCCATCCACGCAACTATCCTGCTGTGCACGCGCCATACATTTTAAAGGCATATTGAATGTACGTTAAGTTACATTACACAGGAGGAAATATCAAAGACATCTTTGCCAAGGGAAATAAGACAGAAACTGGTCAAGATGTCCAATAAAAATAACTGCCCTGAAGGCATTTTTATAGTTAACTGTTTTGTATGTGGTGTATAAACAATATATGTGTGCAGCGGTCTAAAAAAATAACAACCGGTCAAGCATGTATATTATATTACCAATGATTTGTGTACAGGCTTTGAAAACCCAGAACCATAGAATTCTCTAGACAGCTCTGCTAAAGAACAATGGCAAGAAAAGCTACTATATTTAGTTTGAATGACTTTATTGGGCTGTAAAATCAAAGTGGAGGTGAAAGGTCAAAATGGAGAGGTAACGAAAGAACTGGTGAAAATCACTTTTCCTTGGGAAAAAATACAGCCTTCATATCAAGACGATAAATACAAATTGAACACAAGACACCCAAAATCAGAATAAAATACAATAGGCTTTAGACCAAAACAAGACGATAAAACTTTCAATAAGAAGAACAGTGCTGATGACAACTTAACCCTAGATCTGGCAGCAAGAATGGAAACAATTATCTCCAGCTCCACACTAGCTTTGAACCTGTCCCTCTACACATTTTTGTGGTACAGTCCTTCATTCCGTATCAACAGTACACCATACCTCCACATCTGCCTTCTGAGTGAGTGTATATATATATATATATAGAGAGAGAGAGAGAGAGAGAGAGAGAGCGAGAGAGAGAGAGAGAGAGAGAGAGAGAGAGAGTTCAGATGTAAAAGCCTCTAAGTGTCATCTGAAATTTTCTTCTAAAATTAGCATTTTTATCAGGCTCCTATGTTTATGTTCAGTAATTTTACTTTAATGGCAATGTATAGGTCCTTTTCTAGGCCAATAAAGTGAAATAAATGAACATAAATATAGGAGTCTGATAAAAATGCTAATTTTAGAAGAAAATTTCAGATGGCACTTAGAGGCTTTTGCATCTGAACTCTTCATATATATATATATATATATAAACTATACGACAAAGCTGCTTGTATGAATTTCATATGTACAAAAAAAAAATTAGTAACTATGCCAACCATCAGACAAAATAATGCTAGGCTTGGCAGGTGTTGGCTAAAAAGTTGATTAGCTACGGTCTTGTGTTATGCCCATATTCAAGAGTACATCCAGAGCGTCTGAACATCTTACACAAACTCACCTGCTAATGATATATGGTGGTGTGGTGAAGGAAACCAGGAGACAAATGTGAGCATACTTTATAGACAACAGCCAACATCAATACAGTTGAGGACTAGAAGGGCATTTTAGCTTCAAGTGAAGGAAACAAGGTATGTAAAAGTGCAAACTAAAAGTAAGATTTTATTTATTTATTTATTTTAAATCATCAACCCGTTTGAACAATATGTGTACAGGTTAAGCACAGATTTTAATCCTGTTAAATAAAAATGTGTCTGATTTAAAAGTTTAAAATCATAACAGGAAATTTCAACACCTCCCTTCAAACAGCAGCCCCGCCTTTTTGCATCCATGTGTTTGAGGAAGGAAGCTCACAAATCTTTATTTAGAGATGTGTGATTATCACTTTCTCTCTCTGAGAGTGTATTAGAATGCAATGATCCCTTCCTCTCCTCTCCTCAATCTCTCTCCATGCTGAAGGCCTTGTTTGTACAGCTCTCAGCCCAAATCCATTATTACTTCCTAAACTGACAAATCATTTCAACAAATATAATCTCCCTCTCCTTGCGCCGGCTGATAAGATAAATGCTGAAGACGAGAGAGGACTGAAACAGAGGTAGAGGTTCATATTTCAATTTGCAAAGCACCTCGCTCTGAATCTTAATTTAGAAGCAATAAGACAAACAACATAATAAAAAAAAGAGGATTAAGGCCCCAGTGAGAGACAAAAGTCTTATCTAAGTTCTAATGACAAAAAAGCGGGCTAATTTTCCCTCATAATATTTATTTATTTATAAATAAATACAACAAATACTACTACTACTACTACTAATAATAATAATAATGGCCATAACAAAAAAAAAGATAATAATAATAATAATAATAATACAGAGTCTATAGAGAGATGATTTCCAGTGCTCAGCATAGACCTCCTCTTCTGTCCTTCCCCATAAGCCTGTGTTTGTTTTAATTGTGACCAATAAAAAGGTCATAACTAATACCCCAACAGAGACACTGATAAACAATTCCAAATTGCCACCATAATCAAATGATGCAAACATCTATGAGTTACAAAAGTTCACAGCCACAACTGACAATGTCTTAATTGTATTCAGTCATTCATGGAAATTTTATTAACATGGAGCTGATGTATCCTGCCCTTCCTCTGTCACAACACCAGGGATCTAATTTCATTATTTTCCACAAGATTTGCTTGACTACTGCCATGATTTTAATGCCGGTGCAGTCCAGATGTTTATGCTATTTAAATTAGGAGGCAAGGCCTGTTGGGTAAACATAATTAAAGAAAGTTGATTTTTTTTTCCTCTTGCCCTCTCTTTGTCTTTTCGCCTCCCCTCTCTCCGTCTTCGTACAATTACTTCATTAGGCAACTTTCATTTAACTCCTGACGCCACATGGCCCTCCCATAATGCACAGTCCTCTGTAGATCTGTGAACGGCTCACGGCGCTGTGAAGGAGCCTTACGCAGATCAGTGCACCCACAACGCAGGCACGACAGCAGGCTGGCGAGAGGGGTCAAGGTCTCTAGGTCCACAGAGAGAGGAATATTGGGTGCTAGTGTTTACATGTTTGCTGTTCTGCCATGAAAACAAACCATGCAAAATACTGACATAAGCTAACAGTATATCCCAACAGATATGTCTGAAAATACAGAATTCTTTTTTACAGCAAAACTAAAACTTGTATTTCAGCTAGTTGCCAAAGCAGCATTTCTAATTTTCATTTAGTTGAACTTCATGTACTAAAATAAATAAAACTAAAACTGAAATAAAAGTAATAAAAACTATATAGGCATATAAAAAATAAATTAAAAATACCTAATAAAAATGAAGGAAAAACAAAATTACTAAAATTTTAAAATAAAAACGGAAAATACAAAAAATTCAAAATATTATAAAAAATTATAATATATATATATATGTGTGTTTTTTTATTATTTATTATAATTTTTAATAATATTTTGCAAAGCAAAAAATGAAAAAGAGTAAACAACTAAGCTGGAAATATATTTAAAGAAAGAAAGAAAGATCTATTGACAAGGCTGCCAAATAAAGTTTCAAAATAACACAAACCAGCATATACAGTGTGTCAAAATTGTTCAAATATGATAAATATAAAAAGTAGTGTCACATAACGAAACATCATATCATATCAAACCTGTGCTGCAGCAAATCCGTCAATAATGACTTAAACTTCACTCTTTTTAACACATAAAACTATTGTGTCACACAACAGCTTTATTGATTGAGTGAGTGAGTGAGTGAGTGAGTGAGTGAGTGAGTGAGTGAGTGAGTGAGTGAGTGAGTGAGTGAGTGAGTGAGTGAGGTGAGCATACATAATTCAATTAGGGGGGAAAAAAAAGAAGAAGATAATTGCATCATAGCAGGGCAGGTAGTAGCATATAGATATAGTATATGAATCTTGCTTTGATAATTTGTATAAAAGCGACTGCATTTCTCATCACTCATACACACGCAAACTGTTTAGATGATGTTGAGCATTCTGCTGCTGAAGCAGCTCCGGCATTCTAATTTCAATGACTTGTGAACCCTCACCATGCATTAGTTTAAAAGTATCATTGAGGTCTAAGCCGGTGATGAGAGCATTATTTCTCCTGTTTAGCGAATACTAATCAGCCGTCCTAGAGCGTGAGCGTATGTGTCTGTGTGTGCGCGCAGAGGAGTGAAAGAAATAATATCACTTATGTCAGAGTGCTAATAGGCCCAGCCACACTCCAAATTTAATTTCATAAGTCACTGTTCTTGATTTATCCCCCCCTTTTCAGATTAGTGACTAACAATCTATTACAGGCAACATCACAGACAGTGTAATACAAGAGGTCATTACAAGATTACGTAAACTCCAGATTTGCATTACCATTCCACATCCATTAACATGATGATTATTACAGCAGAAATTAGAGTGTGATTAGAGAGCCCAGTAGCCTTTGCTCTCCGCAGACACATCTGGGCACACAGAAGAGGGGGACTGACCATTTGTGCCAAGGATTTATAGAAGCATGTCGGCATTTGTTTTGTCAGCGTGATCACAGCAGCACCTAGGTCATAAAATCAGTCATTCTGCTCGTGTTTCCCCACTACGGGCCAAACCGTTCATTTAGCATATTTGACATAAACACCTATTCTTTCCCGGAGCCACAACGAGGAGAATAAAACTCCTCCGAATAACATTCCGCAGGCACCATACGTTCGTTTATAAGTATGCAGCGTGCGGAACGTTTGCCATACTTTAGTGCACATGAGCTGAGTAGCTGTCAAAATTACAACGGGCATCTCAAGTAATTATGCAGATTTATGCAAAACATTAACAAGAAGAATTAAAAGCACAAATGAGGTGGCTACACTTGAATTGTTAAGATTATGAATAATTACCATGAATCTTTTTTGCTCTTAATATAACTTGTTTTTGATAAACAAAGCCTTAATTATCAGAATACTTCTGAGAATATCAGTGACCTTCATTAATCTTACAAAACAAGTCTCTGGTGAACGGCAGCTGAGGAGGCCCGCTCTCACACCGAGTACACAAATAACAAGAGCGGCGTATGCTAACTAGCCACTTCAGAGAGCCGAGCGTGTGGCCAGGTATATCTCACAGCTCAGCCACAGATGCACAATCATGCCAGGCGACTCTGCCTTTCCATCTGGGACTCCCTCATTCCAGCTACTCATTAATTACAGCCACATTTCTCACCCCATCCTCCCTTCTTTTCTCAATATGAGAGATCTGTTTTCATCCCCAAACTCTGTTGTGAGAGGAATTGTTTCGGAGCTTCTGTTTTGGATATCGGCTGTTGACTACTGGCCGCTCACCCCCGACCCTCCCCGGATTCATCTACAGTGAAAGAGTCGATCTTCACCTCCGCCGCAATGGCATGTCACGACGCATTGTCAATCAATGTGTACCTGGCAGGTTTCTCGTCCACCCACTCAGTCTCTCGGAACAGACTGAAGGTCCATTCGTCCAACCCCTACCACACCACTCTTCCTTTCCACGCTCTCCAGCTCCTCCACCCCTCCATCTGTGCTTCACATACTCTCCTTGTAGCTCACAGACCATGAGGATGTGGCTCACTGGCATAGAAACCTGCTCCATAACCATCCCACCAAAGCCCAGTCAACAAATCTCTGACAAATAATACATGTCTATCAAACAGCTGATTTATTATTATTATTATTTATTTTATTTTTTTTGCATTTGTATTTGCATTTGTCTCTTTATAAGACATAGTGGAGGGGACTGGTCATGATTAAATTTTTAAACGATACTATAAAATAATATATGTAAATATACATAAACACTATGTATAAAAATATTTTTATATTATTATTATTATTATTAAAATCTAAATTACAATATATACACATTATACAAACATTCAAACGTTTGGGGTCAGTAAGATTTTAAAACAAGTTAACACTTTTATTCATTCAAATTAAATGCAAATACATTAAATGGATCAAAAGTGACAGTAAAGAGAATTATAACGTTCCAATAGATTTATTTTTCAATTAAATTCAGTCCTTATTAACTTTCTTTTCATCAAAGAATCCTGAAAATCCTTCAAATGTATCACGGTTTCCACAAAACGTTTCGACCATAAGGTCTTCGTCAGGCACAAATTGACGCCAATTTGTGCCTGACGAACACCTGATGGTCAAAACGTTGCAATACATTATTCTTATGGAGCAGTTATATCAGTGTGCGGACAATACGTTTGCATTTTTGCAAAATGTACCTTTGCCATCACAGGGATAAATTACAATTAAATGTACTAACAGTTATTTCATTATTTTAACTGCATTTTTAATCAAATAAATGTAGCCTCGGTCAGAAATGAAAGACATTTCTTTTTTTTTTCAAAATCATTAAAATATGAAATGAATATATATATATATATATTATTTGTTTCGGTATATGCATAAGCATAGCGGCTCATAGTACCTAGAGTACAAGCACTAACCATTACACCAAATCTCAGAAGAATGATGAACATTAATATCAGTGTATATACTTTGTTAATTCCACAAAAAAGGCAGCTATGCACACTTTCTATCAAGGTTTGGGAAGTGTGTGTGATGCCAAATTCCATTCATTCTTTTTGTTGTGATAACATGGCATTGCACCCAAACATGCATATTGGAGAGGAGAAAAGGAAATGAGCTATTAGCACACCGCCACTACACTCCTACATATCATGCATATGAAGTACTGCTAGATTTAGGAACATATGTCAGTCCTGTTTTAGAGCGCTACAGTTACGTACACACCATGTTTGGTTATAAACAAGAGTGATAACTGAACTGACAACATTAATTAAAGGGGTCATAGGATACTACATGCACTTTTACAAGTTGTTTGAACTGAAATATGTGTTGGCAGTGTGTGTACACAATCATCCTATAATGATAAAAATCCACCCAGTGTTTTATTTTAATCTGGTTAAAAGTTTTCCCCTTTCTCAAATCGAGCCGATCTCAGATGCCTGTCTGTGTGACGTCACACAGACAGGCCCCTCCCACGATAGTTTGATTGACAGTGGCGTTTTAGCACAGACTGGACTGGCGTCTTAGCTTAGACCCACCCTGAGTGAGCTGTCATCAGTCCGCCAGTGTTTCACCGCCGGAGCAGATGTAGACAAGAATGACTCCTAAGCGATTGAGGTGTTCTGTTGTTGGATGTAATAATGAACATAGCAGTCATCATTTACTCCCGACATCTGAGCCGCTGAACTCGCAGTGGATTACATTGTTTCTGAAGGGAATGCGCCCCCGATCTACATAAATGTGTCTATGTTCGCGCAAATCATTCATGATCCAGCCTCATCTACAGAAGAAGTGAGTATAATGTTTTGTAATGAATCTTTGCAAATGGCCTTTCCTAATAATGTGCTAATTAACAAGTTTCACGATGAATGTGGCTAAAGTAAACAGTCTCTCTGAGAGCAGCTCGGAAGAGAGGGGTGGGGTCAGCAGAGCTCATTAACATTTAAAGGAAAATGCTACAAAAACGGCTTGATCTAAAAAGAGCTGTTTTTGACTGGGTAAAAAAGGTGTTTTTACACTACCATTGAGACATTTTAACCAAACTATGTTACAGACTTTTCATTAAGACTCTAAAGAATCATATCAACTTGTGGAAAATGGGCATCCTATGACCCCTTTAAGCATTTTACCCTGTGATGGAGAGGGGCCCATGGAATACTTGGTAACTACATTTTTGCTGTTCAAAGTGATTTTTGTGTGTTCAAGGACTCATGCTTCTTGTGTCTGAACAATATACAAACAAATCTGAAAGAAAAAAAATATCACGTGTTTGTGCTTTAGGAGGTTATAATATGAGGCTATAATGTTAGCTCTAAACTGCTGTATGACACAAGTTTGTTAAAATGGTAGGAGTGGGGTAATTTGAGCCAAAGGTCCTGGGGTAAGGTCACCTTCTTATGATTATAAAGTATTATTTTACTCTAATTCTACATTATATTTCATTCATTTTACACCAAACATGATTTTGAATTTGTTCTTTGTTTTGAACTTGATTTTGTTTTGTACATTTTAAACAGGCCCTGTTTGTGAAAATTGGCAGTTGCAGTCTCTTTTTTTAATTCTTCAATTTGAACTTTTTGTTCTGAAATTTGTATTAATTAAAAAAAAACACCTTCAGAGTTGTGAACTATATCTTTAAATAAAACTTTTAAGAAATCATCCATCTATCCAAACCTATATGTCCCTATTAGGGTCGTGGGGAGCTGGATTGAGTCACAGGTGAGGAAACGGCCAGTCCATCACAAGGCTCACACATAGATTTTAAGAAGTCATTTTTTTATTGAATTTATCTTCCTTTGATATAGCATGAGGTGAAAATGTTCAGTTTTACTTCAGCATAATCAGTGGCACAGTTTAACTCCATGTGGCTCAACTTGCCCTCTCCCTAGTCTCAATTTACCCCTCACTGGGGGCAAGCCATATTTTGAAAGCAGTTTATTTTAAACCCAAAGTGATTTTCCCAAGGATGCACCACATCCTGAAATGTATGTACATATTTAAGTTGGACCCAGTACTGTCATGTGCTCGCTTTAAACACGGCGCAAGTAAAAACTGGCTCAACGCACCCCGCTCTCCCCTACGGTGTTTTGACATGAAGCACATTTACGATCCTGGATTATTTTTTTGGAAGTAATTAATACTTTTATTCAGCAAGGACGCATTAAAATAATCAAAAGTGTCAGTTAAAACTGCACAAAATTCTCTCAAATAAATGCTATTCTTTTGAACTTTTTACTTATCAAAGAATCCTGAAAAAAAATAAAAAACAGCACAACCATTTTCATCTGTGATAAAAGTAAGAAATGTTTCTTGAGCAGCAAATCAGCATATTAGAATGATTTCTGAATGATCATGTGACAGCTTTACCACCACAGGAATAAATTACATTTTAAAATTTGTTAAAACTTTAAAATGTGTTAAAATATTTCACAACATTGCAGTTTTACTGTACTTTTAATCAAATAAATGCAGTCCTGGTGTGCATAAGAAACTTCTTAAAATATTTATTTAAAAAAAAAGACTTTTAAACAGTAGTGTTTCTATATTTTAAATGAATAAATAACCCAAACAGCTAAATTAAGATTTAATGGAAGAGCTTGTGTCTTCATTGATTTTGTTCATTGAATGAAGTGTATTGACTTTCTGATGATATGGAAGTTGCCGTCTTTGAAATGTACTTTGATATTCACAGCTCACATGAGAATAGAAAATTGGTTTGACTTCGATTACTTGTTAATACAAGACAGTTTTTGATCTGCACCTGTAAGCTGTTGTATGAATGAAACAATTCAGGAGTCACACCTTTTAATAAATTCAGTTGTCAAACGCTTCCAGTATGAATGTAAGTATGATGTGTTCTGACAATCGCTTCCAATAGTATCACTCAAGCAGAGGCGGACAGTAACTAAGTACATTTACTTGAGTATTGTACTTAAGTACACTTTTTGAGTATCTGTACTTTACTTGAGTATTATTTTTTCTGGAAACTTATGACTTTAACTTCACTACATTTGAAAGACAAATATTGTACTTTTCACTCCACTACATTTCTATCAAGGTCCTCGAAGTAGAAAGTCGTTAGCAGCTTTGAAAGTGATTTTTTTCTTCTCTAAAAACTGTATTTTTTTCAGACAGTTTATCAGTAATCACTCTTGTAGGGCTACATGAAGTGATTTCCCAGCATTTTTTGAGCACTGAGCAGTTCCAAATGTGATATTTATTTACAACAATTCAATAATAAGAAGTAAATATTGTGGTATATATTAGACACAATATTGTCTGATTTTGCTAAATTGTGTATGTGAAAATATTACCTATAAAGCCACAGAAGAACTGTTGTGCATCTCCTAATAAAACACAATAGGTGTTGGACTGAAGCAGCACTGCACAGACTGGTCTGTGTGTAACACCAAAGTACAGCGAGAGCGATTAGACACGATTTTTGTAATTTTTGTTTTGATGTCAAATAAGTCTTGCTGTTTTGCTTTTTTGTTAAAGCAGTGTTGCTGTTGTAAAGTTATACAGCTACAGTTGTGTTGCTGGGTTTGATTTAAATTTCACTGGATTTCACGGTCCACTCTGTTCAAATGTGGATGAATGGCTAACACTGACCAGTTGCAAATGCAACAATTCAATAATAAGAAGTTAATATTGTGGTATACATTACACACACTATTGTCTGATTTTGCTAAATTGTGTAAGTGAAAATATTACCTATAAAGCCACCGTCTGAACTGTTGTGCGTCTCCTAATAAAACACAAAAGGTGTTGGACTTGCAGCAGCACTGCACAGACTGTTCTGTGTATGACATTAAAGTACCATAGGTTTTTAACATTCTAAAAGCTTAAGTATTTAGTATTACGTACAACAATAAAACAGTGCATTGACATAAAAAAGGAAATTTACTTTTGGTACTTAAGTACTTTTAAAAGCAAGTACTTCTGTACTTTTACTTAAGTAAAAATCTGTCTTTACAACTTTTACTTGTAATGGAGTAATATTTGACCAGCAGTATCTGTACTTTCACTCAAGTAATGGAGTTGTGTACTTTGTCCGCCTCTGCACTCAAGTCCGTAAATTATCAATAATCAGATGTAGCAAAACCATCAAACACTTCCTCCCTGAGCACAAATACCCAGCGTGACCACAATTACCACAATGTAATAACATAGATAATTGCATTTGCGTATTGATCTATAAAAACACTATAATTCACAAAGCAGGGAAGTTGCAAGAGCTCTGGTTTACTGCTCATCTTCCGACATCAATGCAGGAATACTGAATGAGTTTAGATGAAAAGATGGTCACTGTTAACCTGTTAGGCAGTGCCAGATTTACAGAGTCTATTTCTACATTTTCCCTTTTCAGATCGATAGGGGAGTCAGGCCTCTTCCACAGCAAGAGCTGCTCATTTTCTCCACATCAATACAGCCCCACAGTTCACTCCGTTTCATCCCCCTCCTTAGTATTAGGGTGGTTTTAATAGGACCAGCCTTTAGTTTGGAGCTGTATTCCCATCAGGCGCAGCGCTTTAAAGTTATTTTAGACTGAATGTTTGCAGTATGGAGGTGAGAATTGTGGGAGGGGCCGCCCCACAGACCAAAGCACCGCTCGACCCGGCTCCACCACACGCCCTCTGGGTCACACCGTAACACTTGCACACAAAGTAAACTTGGCATCGGCTTTCCGTGTGCAATCCAAGGTGCACACAAGAAACATACCCAGGGAGAGATTCGCTTTTTGCCATTCTTTTGTTCTCGATTCACTTGAAGTCTGCATCTATCGACTTAAACGTTTTTGAAATTCTGGTGCGCTCCAGTTGCACGCTGGCCTATCGCGGTTTGATGCGAATGTGTTTTTGCATGGGTAATAAAGCAGTGCGCTCAGGCTGAGCCCATCATTATTCTGTTAATGAAGTTGGGTTAGTTGTTTAATTTGGTGTCTGTGTGTTAGCAGGCCTGCTGTTTGTTGCTCCAGCGTGGAGTAGGGAGGAAACAAACTCCAGTGCGGCCACCATTCTGGCTCCAGCATGCCTCTACCCAGTCGCCCCTCAAACTCCCCCTTCCATCCCGAGCACCCCACCGCTTCAGTGCCTGACCCCCAGGCAAACAGATGTCCCATCAGCCCAGGCAGACAGGACTGCCTGTCCCTCCCTCACAAGGGCTCTTTAATTATTCCCCCTCTCGCACTCCTCTCTAATAAAACATTAGCTTGCTAATCGAATCTGGTGCAGCTGAATCCAGCACAGCCTACTCAACGTACATGGCCATCGACAGAGAAAAGACACAAATAGACCTTCCTTGGTTGTCGGCACATCAATCAGCAGACAAGTTAAAGGCAAGAATCAACAAACATGTCGAATTTCAGATATGAGTGGAGATTAGCGCCTTCAGTCACTAAATATAAACCATCTGGCTTTCCTCAATGGACCTTTTAATGGGCTTTCTCGCATCATTCACTACACAAATGCACTCTGAATCTCAAATACACCCAGTGTTGGGAATGGTACTTTTAAAAGTAACATGTTACATATTGTGTTTTTCATAGGGATGTAACGATTTACTCAACTCACGATGCAAAACGATACATGATACTGATTGCACGATACAATTTTCTCACAATTTTTTAACAAATGAGTTTCAAGACAAGGCTTTGCCTGTGCTCTTTTCAGTCAGTTAGAGGCAACCACTGTTTTTTAATCATGATCCAAACAAAGATGCTGCTGCATAAATGCTACATGAGCAGCTTTTAATCTAAATTAGATCATATAATTTCGAAACTTGAAGCAAAAGCAGAATGGTCTGACTTTAACTTTGTGAAATTATGCTACAGTAAACATCTGAACGAGACAAAAACAGCAGACAGACTGAATGAGAATGCAACTTTACTCATTGACAGCAGGTGGCGCTTATGGAACAGCAGCAAAACTGCATTTGCATTACTTGTGCCCCTTAAATACAGCATTTATGCTGTTTTTACCAACAGAGAATAAAGTAAAATGTTTACATGTATGTTTGTATAAATAAAAAAATGCAATAATGCACATTCTTATTAAATTTACACCATAATATTAAAAGCTTTTTTTCTCTTCTATGCTACTTTACTCATTACTGGGGGAAAAAGTGTGATAGTTGTAACACTTTACTCCAAACACTGAATATATCAAAAGATTATTTCATGAAAAAAGTCTCTCTTTTTGACTATTTTGAAATATTAATGTCAGTTTTAAATTTACGTACATCACTTGAATATACTGTGCTTCCCAAGTTCCCATGTTACCTATTTTGTTACTGCTTTATCTTATGTTGGGTGCCACTGAAGCAGAGGAGAAGACAAGCAACGGCAGGCCCAGCAAACTGACCCGCTAAATGTATTCTGCTCTCAATAACTGCTCTCAGCTGAAATTCATGTAAAACGCCAGGAACTCCCAATGCTTTTAAAAGCCACATCTGATAGTAGATAATGACACAGATTTCAGGGCCATTATGGAAGGCTATCAAATATTCCATTTCTTTTTGCATTTAGATTTGTAAAACGTCCACATAGTCCACACCACATTCACTAACACAGTATCTGCCGAGTGTGGCGGACGATAAGACGGTCCACAACCAATAGAGCTTAGAGGGGAAAAAAAATATATAGGAAAATGCTTATCAAAAATGAAATGCTGGAAATGTATAACTCACCACGACAGAGAGTTCTTAATGCTTTAGAATATCAAATGATTAAAATTCAAGACGAGGTAAAGGTCAGCCTGTAAAATAACCAAAAGAAGCATGTGCAAGTGACACACATTAAAGAAAATGTGTATTATTACCATGTTTACTTATTAATTTATGTATTTTGTTTTGACAGGTTGCTTCAAGACTGTATGTGTTTGCTCCTTATGTTGTGCCATGCAAACGAATGCAAGAGAAAATTACTGCACCTGAAATGTTGATAAAACCTAAAGATAAAGGTGAAAAAAAATCCTCCGACTGAAGAACAATGACTGGAAGGGAGAGAAAGAGGAGAAAATGAGAGGTTCAACAGGCACCCATCAAAAACTTCTCAGTAATCGGCAGGCATTCACCCATTGGACCAACATCTTTCAATTTATTAGCATGACAAAGGACACAATCATTTTGGATATGCCTGAATGCAATTTTCATTAACTTTGCAATGATTTATTAACAAAAGTGTCAGGAATGTAACAAAAGCAGCAGGACCCCACAAAATGCCAAAAAAAGAGAAAAAAATAAACTGAATAAAATAATCTAAAATGAAGAGGAAAGAAGCAAATCAGGGAGAGAGAGAGAAACAGTCATTACACTGAGTCAATGTTTTGGAGGCTCAAGTCAGTAAGGTCTTGTTTCCATCAGAGACATCATAGAATTTAAACTCCGCAATTAATGCATCGAGAAAAGAATATTCACATCTCATTTGCGTGGAATTACACAACAATTATTTCCAGTCCTCTAATCTGATTGGACAATGCAGCATTCCAAGTGTGCTAATATTTAGTACAACCACACTTACATTTTTAACGATTTGTTATGGCTGATTATAATTCAACTATTTTCTCTAAATAAATTAACATATAAAACACTAAAAACTAAAATCAATCATTTTGAATGCTATACGTGAATTCAGACATCATAACATGCATGATATGCAGTAAATGAAAATGCATATTCATTGTAAGATTTCCTAAAATAAATAAATAAATAAAAATAAAACTTTAAATATTAGAAGATGGCAAGTGTTATCTAAATTTTAAAAAAGGGAAATGATCATGTATAATTAAATACTGTATAAAAAAATTAATATTATTATTATTGATATTATTAATAATAATCGTTTTTATTATTAATAATTATATATACTATGCACACACACACACATATATATATATATATATATATATATATATATATATATATATATATATATATATATATATAT